>NC_143565.1:12169423-12330384 GCF_054136105.1 Typopeltis vanoorti | reverse complement strand
GATTTATTACATATGATACATACATTACATAGTTTTGATTACATATGACATAACATTACATACATTTGATTACATGTAATACATATTTTTTATTTTTTATTTTTTTTTTGATTTATTTATTTTTGTCTTGGATGAGATGTATTTCCCAGCTTTTATCCTCTAAGCTTATTTCTGAGCTTATCTCAGGATGACACCGTTTATTATTTATTGGCTAGTTTGCTGTGTTGGGAAGCTATGAAATCAAATTTGTGTTTAATAGGCTTGATTTCCTCTGCAGCCATTGTTGTGAAATTCGCACGCACGCACGCACGCACGCACGCACACACACACACACACACACACACACACACACACACACACACACACACACACACACACACACACACACACACACACACACACACACACACACACACACACACACACACACACACAATCTTGGAATGTCTTGATTCATCGCTGAACTGGAAGCCTGAGCGAATATATTGTGTTTCATTAAGTTTGTATGGGATTTTGGGTGCGTGTTTCTTGTTCGCAGTATGTCCTTAGTGCTCTTTTCAGGCTATTGTAGTTTGTAAGGTTTCTGTATTCAAAAGGTAATTTGTTTATCATGTCTGGGATGTAGAAGTTTGGCGTGGCCTTTCCGTAGTGATTATTAATTTATATGTGATATAATTAGTAGTCTGAGGTCTTGTTATACGGTATGTATTTCTGACTGTCCTGTAGTTGGCATCGAAATAATGCTTTAGCAAAACTGCATAGTGGCATAAATGTTTTGCTGTCAGTATTTTGTGTTCTGACATTGCAATGTATATAAGGTCGTTATTGTCTCTTTGTTCCCAAAAGATCAGTTTTATCATTTTGTACTGTAGCGACATTAATCTATTTAATTTGTAGGGTGCACAGAAAGCATATGTTGTTATAGCGTATCTTAGTATATTTTGGCATAGTGCTTTGTATATTAGTGTTTTTAGGCGTGTGGGAACTATGTCTTTTAACCTGTAGAGTTTGCCACTTATTGTTCGGAGTTTGTTGTGTAGATGGTTTATGTGGCTATTCCAGTTCATATCTGCATCGAAGTAAATTTCAAGGTATCACATCGTTCAACCTGAGTGATTATGTTTTTTATGTTGGAGAGTGGATGTTGGATGGTTATATATTTGTTATCAACTGATCGAGTCAGTGGATTTCTGAATAACATTAATTTTGTCTTCTCTGAGTTTAGGTGTATGGAGTTTTTCGTAAGCCAGTTTGTGATCAGATTTATGTCATGTTGCATATTTGTTTGGGCTATGCTTGCGTTATTATGGATGGATATTATAGTTGTATCGTCTGCGTATTGGAATCTCCTATCTTTGAGAGGTAGCTGGTTAATATCGTGCGTCTAAATGTTGAATAGAGTTGGGGAGAGTACAGCTCCCTGTGGCATTCCACAGGTTACTGGTAGCTCTTTACTTTGGTTTGACCCGATACGTGTGATATGCTCTTTATTTTGGAGGTAGTTTGTGAGCCACCTGTGCAGGGGCCCGCCTATTTCAACATGCTTCAGCTTTTCTAACAAGGTTTGATGTATGAGTGTGTCAAATGCTTTAGTTAGATCAATAAAGACTACCACGGCAATTTTGTTTTTGTCTAAGGCGGTATTAATTCCGTCTGTAAAGTCTTCCAAGAGAGATGTTTTTCCCTTATTTTTCTGAAAACCATATTGTGTTTTCGGGATAATATGAAAGATCTCAGTGTATGCTGTGAGTTTCTTCAGTACGATCCGCTGCATAATTTGATTGATAATTGGTAATGTTGCTATGGGTCTGTAATTGCTGATTAAATTTCTTTTTCCATGTTTGTATATGGGTGTGATTATGGCGGTCTTTAGCATACTTGGTATCAGTCCTGTTTTAAATATTTTATTTATTAATTTTAGTAGGACAGGACCTAAGCTAGTTGACTGTTGCTTGATAACCTTAGGTCTTATACCATCAATTCCTGGGCCTTTGTTCGCTTTGATTTGATGTATTGCAGAGAGAAGTTCTGCTTCTTTTATGGTTCGGAACCATAATGTCTGTTTTGATTGTGGTCCAAGGAGTCTGCAAAGTATTGGTTAAAGTCATTTGATAGTTGTTGGATAGGTTTTGCGTCTTTCATGAAGCTGTGTTTAATGGTTTCGGAGGCGGTGGTAATAATAATAATAATAATAATAATAATAATAATAATAATAATAATAATAATAATAATAATAATCCAGAACTATTAAATAAAGACTTCGAAACGAGGTATATATCTAACACACACTGAAGATTCTTTTAAATCACTCATTGGAGTGAAGATTTAAAGGAATTAAAGTGATTTAAAGTGAACATAAACACAGAATAAGAAACATTATGATCAGCTGGAAACCGATTGCTACTTTGTCGGTAATCAACATCTTATGAAACATATCGCATGCATCATATATTTTCCGCATATGTAATAAAATTGCACATCATTCTGAAAACACAGTTCCAAACGGGTTCCAAAAAATAAAGGAATGACAATCAACGTTTCGCGAAGATTTTACTGACTTAATGAAAGCTGCGTTAGATGAAAATACAGAGCATTAGTTGTTTTATTAACTTAACGCACACTAGTATAGAAACTCCTACTGTACAAGCTAATATAGTAGACGTGTTCTCATGGCTTAAGTACACCACTACTCATGGTTTTAATCATACCTGGAGAAAGCACACTGCACGCATAGGATCAACCAACAGCAGAGAGCTACCGATAGCTTATGGAGTCCCTCCCACAGGAACTGTTTTTCTCTTCCTCTAGTTCTGTTTAATATATACACGCACGACATCAATAAATCCCATTAAAAGTAACGTCTTCCAATACAGACGACACCACCATGGTCGTCTCTAATGTTGCAAACATTGTTTACACTAGCATGAAGCATGGCATTATCCTCACAGATTACAATCACTTCATTATAAGGTAGAACTGATTCATGCTCATAGGTGTCGCAATGACAGAACACAAAATATATAAGAATAAAAAACCTGTGCCGCTATGCATTCGCGTTCAAATACTTCTTCAACCCTAAGTGCAGAATAACCAGAACCACATCAAATATCAAAAGCGCAACCAACAAACTAACTCCCAGAAACATAGAACAGTCACTCCTACTGAAAAGCTAACCGGGACATCCATGTACTCGATACGATCATAAACTACTATAAAGAACTGAAAAACACAGACTGCACTTTTCAAGAATAATGACATGAAAATAAACAGAAATTACTTCAGTTAAGTGTAATGAAGTTCCCTCGAATGCCAACTCAATATGTTGAATGTCTATCCACACCACATATTGCCCCCCCCACACACACACACCTAGAGAGAGAGACCCAGAAGAGTAAATACTTGCACGCCGATGTGAGTGTGAGAAAGAGAGAGAGAGAGATTCAGTTATGGATCCATTTTGTATTACTTTCTGTATGCTCAATCAGAAATATAAATGCGGTTAAGCCGATACTGCACGTGTTACTTCACCACCACAAAACCAACATTAACCAAAGCCTTCGTCAGATTAACTTTTCTTTACGTTGCTCCCACAAAAAGATTTTTTTGCAAATTTGCACCTGTAGTACATTTTGCATCGATGGTGGGCTAAGGATATTTTTTTTCTATTTTTATCAATTTTATATATATTTTATCATCACTTATCATCACTCTGTATTTTTAAATAAATGGGGGGGTGGGGGGGGGGGGGGGTGGGGGGGGGGGGGGGTGGGGGGGGGGGGGGGTGGGGGGGGGGGGGGGTGGGGGGGGGGGGGGGTGGGGGGGGGGGGGGGTGGGGGGGGGGGGGGGTGGGGGGGGGGGGGGGTGGGGGGGGGGGGGGGTGGGGGGGGGGGGGGGTGGGGGGGGGGGGGGGTGGGGGGGGGGGGGGGTGGGGGGGGGGGGGGGTGGGGGGGGGGGGGGGTGGGGGGGGGGGGGGGTGGGGGGGGGGGGGGGTGGGGGGGGGGGGGGGTGGGGGGGGGGGGGGGTGGGGGGGGGGGGGGGTGGGGGGGGGGGGGGGTGGGGGGGGGGGGGGGTGGGGGGGGGGGGGGGTGGGGGGGGGGGGGGGTGGGGGGGGGGGGGGGTGGGGGGGGGGGGGGGTGGGGGGGGGGGGGGGTGGGGGGGGGGGGGGGTGGGGGGGGGGGGGGGTGGGGGGGGGGGGGGGTGGGGGGGGGGGGGGGTGGGGGGGGGGGGAAAAGAGGGAGCTGAGTCATGGATGTCAGATTATTATCACCAGCATCATGATATGTAAAATAATTATATGATGAATCATGCTCACAATGAAGATAAGTGCATTAATAACAGCGATATGAAATGAAAACCGAAAACCATTCAAAATGGTACAAGAATTCTAGATCTGAAATATTTTTTAAATTTCGATTTTAAATTTTATGTTGAGTGCATATTGTTTAAACACACTTCAAAAACTTCATTTCTGAGTTGTGTCTACCAAAAGAAGGAAATAGTTCTTACTTGATGTCGAATTGTTCCCTACATTGATGCCCTTTCAGCTATATCTTGCCTGCAGCAAAGAATCTTTTGATATGAAGAAATTCTGCCGACCACTGTAACTGGACAGCAGTTGCAAATACATCATATCAGCTAGAAAAGCAAAATCTTCCTTCAGAATTCTATAGATGCTTTGGTTTATTTGCTCACTGGGTATAATCAGAGATTTGCCTATTGTAAATGCTTGCTTGAGGGGATCAAATTTCTCATCTGCAGATTCCTGTAATTAAATCAGGAACTTATTCAGCAATCAATCCGGTTTATTATGTAATTACTCATTCATTGGTGAAAAATGCATAAAATATTTAAGGGAAAAAATATTACAAATTTGTTTCTTTGAGAATTTTTAGTGTTTTCAACCTTTTAGTTATCACTAAATACGTCATAAATATTTTCATTTTACAAATTATTAAATTTATTTTATTCTATTTTATTTTATTTTTTACAATCATTAACTTTTCATTCATTTTTTATAAGCATTAAATTTTATTTTACAAATCCAGTCGAATGCAGCGAGAGATACTTAATTTCTTAAGAAAATGTGCACTTTAAATTCATTTCAGAGCCCTTTACTTAACTTAATTATAGTAAGCGAGAACATAAGGGTTACCTCTTCTTGATAGGTCACGAAAATATTATTCAGAGAATTTACTATTCAGGGAAAGCCAAACGATCATTGCTGGGAACCATTGCACTGAACAAACACACCATTAGCCTTATCCTAGTGAAATATAGGTGCTCCTTCTAAATATATTATATATATATATATATATATATATATATATATATATATATATATATATATATATATATATATATATATATATATATATATATATATATATATATATATTTATATATATATATTTATATATATATTTAAATATATATATATTAAAAGTTTGGACCCTTCTTCATTCATATACAAGATGTCAGAAAGGATGGATAGCTGGAACCCACCTGAATCATGGAAGAGAATAACTTGTATCATGATGATTCGTGCCCGCCATCAAAATAAGGATATTACGACTGCTGCCCAATGCTCCCTGAATACAGTAAAAACAATCAGGCATGAACTAGAGACTTGCAATGGTGACTACGAGGATGTAGCAAGAAGAAAGATCCCTAGCAGACGATCTGATTGCGTTCGTACAGTAGAATTCCTCGCAAATCTGCAGGAACAGGTGTTGAAGAACCCTGGCATTGGAATTCGGGCTTTGTTCGTGGAGTTGCTAACTGCAACTCCACGAACTAACAAGGGTAGCCAATGGTAGGCCGTATGTATGGCAGCAGGATTCGGCCCCTTGCCACACCTCTGGGAAAAGTCAAAAATGGTTGTCTGAAAATTTCTACGACTTCACCAGTCCAAATGTTTGGCCTCCAAACTCCCCAGACCTTAACCCCATGGATTATTTTGTATGGGGCGCAGTTGAAAAAGACACCAATCGCACTTCCAGTAATACAAAAGCCCAGTTAATGGATAAAATTAAAACAGTTTTTGCGGCCCTTCCCAGGGAGACTGTAGCATCAGCTTGTTCGAGGTTCCGAAGCAGAATTGAAGCTGTGATCGATGCTAATGGTGGTTATTTTGAGTAAATCTTGTTGATAGTATTGTAATTAACTCTGCCTGTAATGTTTTTTTGTCAATTCATTAAATTTAATAGATACAAAGAAGATTTTCTTTTTCCTTACGAAACTGTCAAATTTATCCCGAACACCCTGTATATATATATATATAAAATTCCGGGTGTGCTAGATTTGCGGTGCTCATCCACGAAATATCAGTATCACCGATATTATATTTTTACACTTATTTCCGTTGATGTCTCCCCTAGTTGTTTGCAGACTTCGCGTGATTCCTAAAATTAAACACAATGTACTAATGCTTCATTATCTTCTTCACGACAATAATAAAGCATAGTGCTTCATAAAGAGGGCACGTTTCGACGCATAAACATGGCGTCACTTCGCGTTAATATCCGGGTGTGCTTTCAAAATGCGTACACTTTTGTGCCCTTTGAAAAGATGTAGAGAGGGTGCAGAAGGTCAGATTCTTAGCATATGGTATTTTTAAACCACTCAGAAGGCAAGGCTGGGTGAGCTCACTCAGCACCTAGCGGCTGTGATTGGTTATTGTGTCAACCAATCCAATTAAACGTTGTCACTTGTCATGAGTTGAGCTCTTTCTGTATCCGATGGCTGTATTACAAACAGCTATTACACATGTTTTCTGGAACTGAAAATTTCAAAGTGGATGTTAGGAGAAAAAACCTAAATGTTTCTCTTGCTATGCAGTATAGCGTCTGTTGAGGTTGCAAAGATTTTTAACGGTATAGAGACAATTTTATTCTAGTCATCGAAAACGACAGTCTGAAAAAATATCTATTCCTGAATAAAAATGAATATTCTGTGTATTCTTCTTCTCTTCTTGATTATTCGGCAATTCAGCAGGTTCTTCTTTTAGTAGCAGAAACCTTCCTTCCACTCTCTTCTGTTCTGAGACTTCTCTTTCAAGGATGTGTACCTGTCTCCATTCAGCATGTCATCTAGCATTGTTTTCCTTACTCTTCCTCAGGGTGCTTTTTCCGTCTATTTTTCCTTCGATGGCATCTCTGATGATTTCATTCCCTCTCAGAATATTCCGATCCAGTTTTTGTTGCTTCTTTTTATCCTCCTTAACACACTTCTTTCTTATTCTACTCTTTTAAAGACCTCTTCACCAGTTATTTTATCTGTCCATTTGATTTTTTCCATCCTTCTCCAAATACACCTCTCAAAGCTTCCCAAAATCTTAATTTCTTCTTTTTTCAATGTCCAAGTTTCAGCTGCAGAGGACAACACTCCACACAATAACATTTTATCAGTCTTTTCTTTAGGTTTCTATTCATTTTACTTCTGAATAAATTCCATTTTCTATTAAAGGCATCTCTTCCCATCGCTATTCTTGCTTTTATGTCACTTTTACATCTTTCATCACTGCTAATAACACTTCCTAGATACTTAAAATCTTTACTTGATTCAATTTTTCCCCATTTATTGTGATATTCATATTTGCCTCTTTCCTTGCTATTTTCATTACCTTTTTTTCTTATGTTAATTTTCATTCCATAATTGATACAGGATTCCAGTAATCTGTTCAACAGATGTTGTAGTCCTGTTTCAGTATTTGACAATAACGCCTTGTAATCTGCGCATGTTATTCCAAATATCTTTCTACCTGCAATCTTTATTCCTTCTTCCGAATTCTCCAGTGCTTCTTTTAACAGTTTTTCGGAAAACATGTTAAACAAAATTGGTGACAGAGAATAGCCTTGTCTCACTACTCATCCAATGATACCTGGTTCTGTTGTACCATATATATCTCTCACGATGACAGTTTGTCCCATATATAGTGAAATAATTCGCCTTCTGTCTTTCTACTCTACACCAATCTTTTCCATTACTTCCTATCTAATCCCATTTTACAAGTCAAAAGCTTTTTCAATATCTATATAACAGATATTAACTTCTTTATTCACTTCCGGACTTCTTTCACTTACTATTCTTAACGGTCCAATCGCATCCCTTATTCCCCTACCCTTCCTGAAACCAAACTGATCTTCTCCAAGAAATTCTTCCACCTTAGATGCAATTCTCCATTTAAGATTCTCATAAGTATTTTGATATATGGGAAATGAGGCTTACTGTTCTGCAATCCTCAGTAACTGCCTTACTTTTCTTTGGTATAGGTATAAATATTAAGGTCATAAAATATTTTGGTAGTTTTCCTTTGTTATAAATTAAATTTATTATCTTGGTTATTTCTTCAGTTCCTTTCTTCTGAAGTTCTTTCAGGAATTCTGCAGGTATTTCATCTATTCCTTCTGGTTTTCCACATTTTCGTTCTTTAATGGCTATTTCTACTCCTGTCTTCAAAATCTCTGGGCCTTGATCATCATCACTTACCTTCTTTATATTTTCTAATGGCAACTCATTTGGTCTATTTTCTGTGCCATAAGATGGAAGAAATGCATCTTCAATGCATTTCTTCCATCTCATAAGGATTTTAGCTTCTTCGTACAGAGACATTTTTATTCTAGTCTTCGGAAATGACAGACTGTAAAAAATATCTATTCCTGAATAAAAATGAATATTCTGTGTATTAAAAGATTCTTTTAACATCCGAGAAGGATATCCTCCACAGATGAAGGGAATACTTTGAGAGCCTTCTTAACCCAGGTGGCTCAGCAGTTGTGGACATCCAAGAGGTGCAGATCAGGGCAATGACTAGTCTTAGAGCAGAAGAGGTCCATTTAGCAAAGTAGTATGGGTGGCGGTAGTGACCAGATCAAGATCAAGATAAGATAAGGAATCGTGACGTGATTGATTGATGACGTCATTGTGTGCATGGCTTCATGGGTGTGGAATGTTTGGAATTTCCCTGTGGGCAACTGTGTCACTGGCTTCTGTTGTTGTGTTTTGGTTCGCGTATGGGATTAAGGGTGATGATAGATAAGGATTCGTGTTGTGATTGGTGGTGCTCTAGTGACCAGATGAAGATCAAGATAAGATAAGGAATCGTGACGTGAATGTTTGTTGTTATGAGATGTAGATAAGTGACGTCATTTGTTATTTGTAAATAAATGTCGTCTTTTGTTATTTGTAAATAAGTGACGTTGTTGTTTTGAATGGAAAGGATGATATTAGTGGATAAGAAATCGTGTCGTGATTGGTGGTGTAGTTCTGACAAGATGAAGATCAAGATAAGATAAGGAATCGTGTCGTGGGTGTGTGGTGTTTTCAGATGTAGATAAGTGACGTCATTTGTTAGTTGTAAATAAGTGACGTTATTGTTTTGAATGGAAAGGGAAATATATTAGTGGATAAGAAATCGTGTCGTGATTGGTGCTCACTTCTGACAAGATCAAGATCAATATAAGATAAGGAATAGTGACGTGAATGTTTGTTGTTATGAGATGTAGATAAGTGATGTCATTTGTTAGTTGTAAATAAGTGACGTTATTGTTTTGAATGGAAATGGAGATATATTAGTGTATAAGTAATCGTGTCGTGATTGGTGGGACACTTCTGACAAGATCAAGATAATATTAGGATTCGTGACGTGAATGTTTGTTGTTATTGAGTTTGGAATGATAATTTAATTTAACTATATTCTATGTCACACAAACATACAGTTTTTTTTTCTTCTATAGATGGTTGTACTAATTTTCCAATACATTTTGGGTATTTCTTTCCTGTTAAAGTGTGGGAATTCTTAGAGAAAGTCATGATGGCTCTCGTGTTTCGAGCTTTTCTGAATAATTAATTATATACTTAAAGTACCTGTCCTTTAACACACACACACACACACACACACACACACACACACACACACACACACACACACACACACACACACACACACACACACACACACACACACACACACACACACACGCACGCACACACACACACGCACACACATTAGACATAAAAAATCTCTAATGTGTCCATGTTGATACTCTAATATATACCCTATGATTATTCTTATGGAAAAAAAAAACTATTCAGTATTAGATTTACGCTTACCAAACAACATGCGATCAGTTATTTTTAAGTTAAAAAAGTACTTACAGCTTTCCAGATGACTCTTCTAAATACGAATATTCCAAAATAGTTCAATTTTATATCCACAACACAACACAAACACAAAAACCACAAAGAATGAAATTTCTGTAAATACTGTAACCTGAACTAGTTACTTCGTCCTTTAGATTACGGACCTTAGATGATGAGCTTTCGTCATTGCAATATCCCCAGCGAGCACTTTTCTTCAAAGGGAATGACATGAGTCACATCCGTAAATGGGGGTATTGTTCAAAAGGTAGCATTTTCTCAAGTTTGGATATTTCTCAAATACTTACATATGACTAAGGGATTAGTATCCACATGTTTGAATGAAAATTATTCATTCTTCGTTACCGTCGACATTCATTGGTGTAGTAAATTAATGCTTACATTTAATGTTAATTTAGATAGCTGTTAGAGTATGGAATTCAGACAAGTGAAATTATTATTATTTTTTTTTCAAATTGATTGGTTATTTTCTATATTTTACTTTTACAGGTCATATTCTAACAGAATAACTGAGCAGAATTAATAAATATATAAAGTATATGTGAATTTATTTCCAACACAGAATATTTCTCATTGTCTTTTCTTAAATTGTCCAACTTGGTGGGAAAGTCTATGCGCCGTTTTGTTTAGGGTAAGTGTTATTTCCGGTTTCGAATTCCGATTGCTGTTAGATTAAGGAATTCTGATAAGTGAATTTTTTTTTTTTTTTTTCAAAACTGAAAAGAGTTTTCATTATAGGTTACTATGCCTAACATATATTCACACCACAAAACACACAAAACATAGGAGTTGATAGATATTTCTGTAAATAACCAGAAAAGCTAGTGGACTACTTAATTTACTTTAGTATCCGTTTGGTTCTCTGTATTTATCTTTCCCACGGGTGTCCATCCTTGTTTGGAAAGTCTATGCGCTGTTTTGTTTAGGGTATGTGTTATTTCCGGTTTCGAATTCCGATTGCTGTTAGAGTATGGAATTCAGACAAGTGAAATTTTTATTATTTTTTTTTTCAATTGATTCGTTATTTTCTGTATTTTACTTTTACAGGTCATATTCTAACAGAATAGCTGAGCAGAATTAATAAATATATAAAGTATATGAGAATTTATTTTCCAACACTGTATATTTCTGATTAAGTCTTACCTTTTACGGTATCTATCTTATCCGGTCGACTTTTGTTGTACGTAGGTGAGAAATCATGTGTTTTGTTTTGAACTCTTGGTTTCCGTTGGGAAATTACCAATATAACTATTAATTTTACCTTTGATTCCTTGTGCTCTTAAACTATTTCTGTAAGTAGAATTTATTTATGAATTATTTTCCCACACTGTTAGTTTTCATTCATTAATCTTGTTTGTAGATAACGAACAAATAAGACTTTTCATTCAATGAATCAAAAAAAAAATTCTCTGGTTACTTTGCGGCATGAAATTTCACAAGGAAAAAAAAAAAAAGCCTGTGTAGCTCAGTGGATGTGGCGTTTGCACACCATCGCGCTAGGCCGCACGAAGGAAGTCTTGGTTTCGAGTCTAGTCGGCGACTAGAGGAAATTTTTCTAAGCCTTTTTTCGACCGGTTCCCGAGTTAGTCGATCTCTGGCACGGGCAAGCAGGTTTTTCCTCCCGGAAACTCGGGTTTTTCGTCCTGTAAACTCAAGAAAATCGACCGTAGAACCCACATTATTTCAGACATTAAATATATTGTGTTAGGGTTAGAAACCACGAGATGGCGGCACATTTGAGCCGTCTCTCTTCACTGCGTACCGCTTAATTAGTGATAGCCTTGGGCCATCTGTCTCTGATTGGTACCAGTGGAGATTGAACTGCCCACTCAGTCTCCAAAAGTTAGATAGGGCTAAATGGCCTCGCCTACTCCCGTATATACGGGAATAAAAAAAAAGGCGTTAGCTTTAGCTGATTGAAAAAAAAAAAAAAAAAAAATGTTATCTTCCTTCTTAAATTTGTATAACACATCTACGACACCCAATTTGTTCATTTAATTTACACATTTTATTGAACGAAATATTATTTACAAATTGTATTTACTGAATCTAACAATACAGAAAATAAATAAATTGAAAAATACATCAAAGGTTCTTCCATGGTTGTGGAATTGCCATCGTATGGTTTTGACAATGTGATTCTCATCTGAAAGTTAATTTTCATATGGTGTTTGTTTGTTGGGAATTTATTACTGTAGTAGTAAAATTAAGGTTTGCATATTTATATTTTCGAATCCAATACGTATACTTCAGAGAATTATTAAAAGCACAGAATCTTTCGTTATGTTTCCAAAAGCATTTAAAACTACAGGGTGTTCGGGATAAATTTGACATATTTATAATTAATTATATTTTTCCGTAAGTTACATGTATTAACACACACTTCTCTTCATTTAAAAGTTTGGACCCTTCTTCATTCATATACAAGATGTCAGAAAGGATGGATAGCTGGAACATACCTGAATCATGGAAGAGAATAACTTGTATCATGATGATTCGTGCCCGCCATCAAAATAAGGATATTACGACTGCTGCCCAATGCTCCCTGAATACAGTAAAAACAATCAGGCATGAACTAGAGACTTGCAATGGTGACTACGAGGATGTAGCAAGAAGAAAGATCACTAGCAGACGATCTGATTGCGTTCGTACAGCAGAATTCCTCGCAAATCTGCAGGAACAGGTGTTGAAGAACCCTGGCATTGGAATTCGGGCTTTGTTCGTGGAGTTGCTAACTGTAGTCAAGCCCTGGATAACAAGGGTAGCCAATGGTAGGCCGTATGTATGGCAGCAGGATTCGGCCCCTTGCCACACCTCTGGAAAAAGTCAAAAATGGTTGTCTGAAAATTTCTACGACTTCACCAGTCCAAATGTTTGGCCTCCAAACCCCCCAGACCTTAACCCCATGGATTATTTTGTATGGGGCGCAGTTGAAAAAGACACCAATCGCACTTCCAGTAATACAAAAGCCCAGTTAATGGATAAAATTAAAACAGTTTTTGCGGCCCTTCCCAGGGAGACTGTAGCATCAACTTGTTCGAGGTTCCGAAGCAGAATTGAAGCTGTGATCGATGCTAATGGTGGTTATTTTGAGTAAATCTTGTTGATAGTATTGTAATTAACTCTGCCTGTAATGTTTTTTTGTCAATTCATTAAATTTAATAGATACAAAGAAGATTTTCTTTTTCCTTACGAAACTGTCAAATTTATCCCGAACACCCTGTACACGTTATGTTTTCATGTTTCGGGCATCCAATTTCATTTAAATCAAGAACAGGCCTCCCTATTAACTTCGTTAATGTTTTTGATTTTTCTCTTCCTTTGGCAAGTAATATATGATATTTGCATGTTGATTCTATCATCCAATCTCTTAGTTTGTCCAAATCTAGTGAACCAATTTCCCATTTCAGCTGATGGTTATATTTTATTAACCAAGAATTCTGTTTTTTAACTCTTTCAGGTAATTCTTTCCAACTACAAGGTGATTTTGTCACTGCATATCTTACACTAAATCCATCAGAAATACAAATTTCTTTAGGAAATAAATTTGAACTCTTATTCAGCAAAAATTGTACATCAATTATCCCAATGATAACTGAAAATTCGTATTTTTCACCCACTGTCGATTTTTCATAATCGTTTTCCTTCATTCTTCTTCTTCGATTACTTCATATGGCACCACAAATAAATAGTTATTTATTATTATTTCACTGATTATTAGCTCTGATCGTATACTTTATGGTAACTTTCGTTTACAAAATTCTAAACAATTAGAACTTTTCACAAAGAAACTTTCAATGAATTTGTGGCTCACCCATTATTTTTGCATTACCAAACACAAATCACAAAACAGCAGCTGCAGTGGATGAACGATTACCTTAAGTCCAAACTCACTCGACTCTCTGGAATTTTCTTATAGTACTGTTTACACATACCATCCCCTACCCTGACTGTTCCTTCAAAAATGAACCTTTGCGCAGATGACTCAACGACATGTTTTCACATGCTGTTGGATATACTGTTGGTGTGTTTTTATCTTACTTTTTGTAGGGAAAGGTAAAATTTGTATATGTGTTATCTGTAGAGTACAAACATTTTCTCTATGCCAAACTTTAAAGAAGTGTTAACGTCACGTTTTGTTGGTTTAATTAGATGCTTCTCTCTTTCTCTCTCTGTAAAATAACCAAATTCTAACAGTTCGGATTTTCGATTATGTGAACGGTTTGTTTTCAGATAACTCAAATAATGTCAATAGATAGCATTAGACAATTTCTAAAATAATCAATACATGGATTTTCGTTTTCAACACTTTTTTTTTCCTGTCCTGTCATTAATTTCACAGTTGTGATTTTTTTTAAATAATTAAACAGAATTGCATTAAGATATAAAGTTGTGGATTTAAATATTAAGATCTAATCAGAATAACTGAGTAAAAATTCACTGTGGAAAAACACAACAACAAAAACACACATCTTTGTTCATTTAAGTTTACAAATGCACATTTTATTTTGCTGAAATACTATTTACAAGTATATTCACTGTGAAAAATTCGAAACATGTAATTACCTAAAAATATTTCACAATATTTAGTTTAGACTCTTAACATTTTCCAAAGAGTTCAATGAATAAAATTTTTGTTACTCACTGTTTCTTGGTTACATTACATCAAAATAGCTGGTCACGCAAAAGAATTTTTAAAACAGATACCATGGTAACCACACTTCCATACGTTTGATATTGTGTCAGTCTGGAAATGACGCCATGCCTCGCTAAACATTCTGTGTATTCTTTTGTCAGCAAATATACACAAACAGTTTTTGTAAAATGTTCGTAAATGTCCCAAAATAAAGAATCTTTATCGAATTGGATAAAATCTTGAAAGTCTAATTTTACCATTGATGAATTTAAATGTTGAGCGATAATTTTTCCCATTAAACGGACAGATGGTAATTAAGTTTCCAAAAATAGTAAATGATTATCAATGTCGTACATTTTTGTTGAAAATCTCTCAGCTTCTTCACAACTAATAGAAAAAACCTTACTTCCATCAGCTCCTGTATCATCAAGTATTAGTTCCCCATCTTGGCATTTCAGAATATAACAATCAACGAGGTCCATTTCGCAGTCAACTCTTCTTTGCAAGTTGCCGAGGATATCAGACCACTTCCTGCGTAATTTTTCCCAAGTGGTCCGGGATAAATACATCACAATGTACGTGTCTTCTAAAATAATAATCGGTTTCCATCCTTTTAGAGCTAGGTGAAGAGTTTTGTCTCGTGCTATTTTCCTGAAGAAAGAAAATTTCAATGACTTTTGTGGCTCACCCATTATTTTACTTTACTTTACTTTCCTGAATACCAATCACCACAACACAATACGATAACTTCACAGGATGAACGAATTGTCGTAACTGCAAAGACACTTGACTCGTTTATTTTTCCTTATAGTACTGTTTATCTGACCCTTAACCCTGACCGTTCCTTCCAAAATGAAACTTTTGCGCAGATGATTCACGGACATGTTTCTACATGGTGTTGGATAAACCATGACGACAATGACGGATGTGTGTCACCCTGGGAAAATTCCAAGGTATCTTATTTCAAAAACATCACCCACAATTCCATAGCCAAACAAAACATGACAACAATGTCGTTATGTGTTTGGATATTTCTGGGGTACATATGTCTCTCATACTGTGATATCACAGAGGGTGACAGATGTCTTCCCTGCAATGCTCCCCCAACCTAACCCCATCACCCTAGTCTCTCACCATCCCTCTCCTCCAGAAGATGTCTGCTCAGCCTAGTGGAGATGAGTGAGCTCATCTTTTGCAGATATCTTTTAGTGATGTCACCTCCAATTGATACTGATAACTTTTTTTGGGAAAAAAAAATTAAAAAACTGGTTTTTTATGATAACTTTTTAGGAAAAAAACGCATTTTTTATGAAAACTTTTTTTGAAAAAAATTAAAAAACGCGTTTTTTTATTTTTTTTCCAAAAAAGTTTTGATAAAAACTTTTTTGGAAATTTGACATTGATAATCATTTACTATTTTTGGAAACTTAATTACCATCTGTCCGTTTAATGGGAAAAATTATCGCTCAACATTTAAATTCATCAATGGTAAAATTAGACTTTCAAGATTTTATCCAATTCGATAAAGATTCTTTATTTTGGGACATTTACGAACATTTTACAAAAACTGTTTGTGTATATTTGCTGACAAAAGAATACACAGAATGTTTAGCGAGGCATGGTGTCATTTCCAGACTGACACAATATCAAACGTATGGAAGTGTGGTTACCATGGTATCTGATTTAAAAATTCTTTTGCGTGACCAGCTATTTTGATGTAATGTAACCAAGAAACAGTGAGTAACAAAAATTTTATTCATTGAACTCTTTGGAAAATGTTAAGAGTCTAAACTAAATATTGTGAAATATTTTTAGGTAATTACATGTTTCGAATTTTTCTCAGTGAATATACTTGTAAATAGTATTTCAGCAAAATAAAATGTGCATTTGTAAACTTAAATGAACAAAGATGTGTGTTTTTGTTGTTGTGTTTTTCCACAGTGAATTTTTACTCAGTTATTCTGATTAGATCTTGATATTTAAATCCACAACTTTATATCTTAATGCCATTCTGTTTAATTATTTAAAAAAAAATCACAACTGTGAAATTAATGCCAGGACAGGAAAAAAAAAGTGTTGAAAACGAAAATCCATGTATTGATTATTTTAGAAATTGTCTAATGCTATCTGTTGACATTATTTGAGTTATCTGAAAACAAATCGTTCACATAATCGAAAATCCGAACTGTTAGAATTTGGTTATTTTACACAGAGAGAAAGAGAGAAGCATCTAATTAAACCAACAAAACGTGACTTTAACACTTCTTTAAAGTTTGGCATAGAGAAAATGTTTGTACTCTACAGATAACACATATACAAATTTTACCTTTCCCTACAAAAAGTAAGATAAAAACACACCAACAGTATATCCAACAGCATGTGAAAACATGTCGTTGAGTCATCTGCGCAAAGGTTCATTTTTGAAGGAACAGTCAGGGTAGGGGATGGTATGTGTAAACAGTACTATAAGAAAATACCAGAGAGTCGAGTGAGTTTGGACTTAAGGTAATCGTTCATCCACTGCAGCTGCTGTTTTGTGATTTGTGTTTGGTAATGCAAAAATAATGGGTGAGCCACAAATTCATTGAAAGTTTCTTTGTGAAAAGTTCTAATTGTTTAGAATTTTGTAAACGAAAGTTACCATAAAGTATACGATCAGAGCTAATAATCAGTGAAATAATAATAAATAACTATTTATTTGTGGTGCCATATGAAGTAATCGAAGAAGAAGAATGAAGGAAAACGATTATGAAAAATCGACAGTGGGTGAAAAATACGAATTTTCAGTTATCATTGGGATAATTGATGTACAATTTTTGCTGAATAAGAGTTCAAATTTATTTCCTAAAGAAATTTGTATTTCTGATGGATTTAGTGTAAGATATGCAGTGACAAAATCACCTTGTAGTTGGAAAGAATTACCTGAAAGAGTTAAAAAACAGAATTCTTGGTTAATAAAATATAACCATCAGCTGAAATGGGAAATTGGTTCACTAGATTTGGACAAACTAAGAGATTGGATGATAGAATCAACATGCAAATATCATATATTACTTGCCAAAGGAAGAGAAAAATCAAAAACATTAACGAAGTTAATAGGGAGGCCTGTTCTTGATTTAAATGAAATTGGATGCCCGAAACGTGAAAACATAACGTGTAGTTTTAAATGCTTTTGGAAACATAACGAAAGATTCTGTGCTTTTAATAATTCTCTGAAGTATACGTATTGGATTCGAAAATATAAATATGCAACCCTTAATTTTACTACTACAGTAATAAATTCCCAACAAACAAACACCATATGAAAATTAACTTTCAGATGAGAATCACATTGTCAAAACCATACGATGGCAATTCCACAACCATGGAAGAACCTTTGATGTATTTTTCAATTTATTTATTTTCTGTATTGTTAGATTCAGTAAATACAATTTGTAAATAATATTTTGTTCAATAAAATGTGTAAATTAAATGAACAAATTGGGTGTCGTAGATGTGTTATACAAATTTAAGAAGGAAGATAACATTTTTTTTTTTTTCCTTGTGAAATTTCATGCCACAAAGTAACCAGAGAATTTTTTTTTTTGATTCATTGAATGAAAAGTCTTATTTGTTCGTTATCTACAAACAAGATTAATGAATGAAAACTAACAGTGTGGGAAAATAATTCATAAATAAATTCTACTTACAGAAATAGGTTAAGAGCACAAGGAATCGAAGGTAAAATTAATAGTTATATTGGTAATTTCCCAACGGAAACCAAGAGTTCAAAACAAAACACACGATTTCTCACCTACGTACAACAAAAGGCGACCGGATAAGATAGATACCGTAAAAGGTAAGACTTAATCAGAAATATACAGTGTTGGAAAATAAATTCTCATATACTTTATATATTTATTAATTCTGCTCAGTTATTCTGTTAGAATATGACCTGTAAAAGTAAAATACAGAAAATAACGAATCAATTGAAAAGAAAAATAATAAAAATTTCACTTGTCTGAATTCCATACTCTAACAGCAATCGGAATTCGAAACCGGAAATAACACATACCCTAAACAAAACAGCGCATAGACTTTCCAAACAAGGATGGACACCCGTGGGAAAGATAAATACAGAGAACCAAACGGATACTAAAGTAAATTAAGTAGTCCACTAGCTTTTCTGGTTATTTACAGAAATATCTATCAACTCCTATGTTTTGTGTGTTTTGTGGTGTGAATATATGTTAGGCATAGTAACCTATAATGAAAACTCTTTTCAGTTTTGAAAAAAAAAATAATTTCACTTATCAGAATTCCATAATCTAACAGCAATCGGAATTCGAAACCAGAAATAACACTTACCCTAAACAAAACGGCGCATAGACTTTCCCACCAAGTTGGGCAATTTAAGAAAAGACAATGAGAAATATTCTGTGTTGGAAATAAATTCACATATACTTTATATATTTATTAATTCTGCTCAGTTATTCTGTTAGAATATGACCTGTAAAAGTAAAATATAGAAAATAACCAATCAATTTGAAAAAAGAAATAATAATTTCACTTGTCTGAATTCCATACTCTAACAGCAATCTAAATTAACATTAAATGTAAGCATTAATTTACTATACCAATGAATGTCGACGGTAACGAAGAAAGAATGATTTTCATTCAAACATGTGGATACTAATCCCTTAGTCATATGTAAGTATTTGAGAAATATCCAAACTTGAGAAAATGCTACCTTTTGAACAATACCCCCACTTACGGATGTGACTCATGTCATTCCCTTTGAAGAAAAGCGCTTGCTGGGGATATTGCAATGACGAAAGCTCATCATCTACGGTCCGTAATCTAAAGGACGAAGTAACTAGTTCAGGTTACAGTATTTACAGAAATTTCATTCTTTGTGGTTTTTGTGTTTGTGTTGTGTTGTGGATATAAAATTGAACTATTTTGGAATATTCGTATTTAGAAGAGTCATCTGGAAAGCTGTAAGTACTTTTTTAACTTAAACATAACTGATCGCATGTTGTTTGGTAAGCGTAATTCTAATACTGAATAGGTTTTTTTTTCCATAAGGATAATCATAGGGTATATATTAGCGTATCAACATGGACACATTAGAGATTTTTTATGTCTAATGTGTGTGTGTGTGTGTGTGTGTGTGTGTGTGTGTGTGTGTGTGTGTGTGTGTGTGTGTGTGTGTGTGTGTGTGTGTGTGTGTGTGTGTGTTTAAGGACAGGTACTTTAAGTATATAATTAATTATTCAGAAAAGCTCGAAACACGAGAGCCATCATGACTTTCTCTAAGAATTCCCACACTTTGACAGGAAAGAAATACCCAAAATGTATTGGAAAATTAGTACAACCATCTATAGAAGAAAAAAAAACTGTATGTTTGTGTGACATAGAATATAGTTAAATTAAATTATCATTCCAAACTCAATAACAACAAACATTCACGTCACGAATCCTAATATTATCTTGATCTTGTCAGAAGTGTCCCACCAATCACGACACGATTACTTATACACTAATATATCTCCATTTCCATTCAAAACAATAACGTCACTTATTTACAACTAACAAATGACATCACTTATCTACATCTCATAACAACAAACATTCACGTCACGATTCCTTATCTTATCTTGATCTTGATCTTGTCAGAAGTGAGCACCAATCACGACACGATTTCTTATCCACTAATATATTTCCCTTTCCATTCAAAACAATAACGTCACTTATTTACAACTAACAAATGACGTCACTTATCTACATCTGAAAACACCACACACCCACGACACGATTCCTTATCTTATCTTGATCTTCATCTTGTCAGAACTGCACCACCAATCACGACACGATTTCTTATCCACTAATATCATCCTTTCCATTCAAAACAACAACGTCACTTATTTACAAATAACAAAAGACGACATTTATTTACAAATAACAAATGACGTCACTTATCTACATCTCATAACAACAAACATTCACGTCACGATTCCTTATCTTATCTTGATCTTCATCTGGTCACTAGTGCACCACCAATCACAACACGAATCCTTATCTATCATCACCCATAATCCCATACGCGAACCAAAACACAACAACAGAAGCCAGTGACACAGTTGCCCACAGGGAAATTCCAAACATTCCACACCCATGAAGCCATGCACACAATGACGTCATCAAACAATCACGTCACGATTCCTTATCTTATCTTGATCTTGATCTGGTCACTACCGCCACCCATACTACTTAGCAATAAAATCGCAAAAATCGGGCAAGGCTGCTGGCGATGATGAAACTCGGCCCCAAATGCTAAAAGCCTTAATTCGAGACGGTGTTCTCTGGCTGACTCGTGTGTCAAGCTGCTTGGATATCTGGGTGAGCATCAAAGCAATGGCAGACAGGCATAATAATACCAGTCTTCTATTGTGGCATCTCTCTGCTCAGCCTGCCTGGGAAAGTGTATGCTAGGTGCATGTAAAGATGGTGCAGGAGCATAGTTGAGTTAAAGTTCCAGGAAGAACAATGTGGCTTTCACCTGGTAGAAGCACAACTGACCAAATCTTCACTTTAAGGCAAGTCTTTGAGAAATCTTGGGAATATGCCAAGAATGTCTACACATGTTTTGTGGACTACTTGGAGAAGGCATATGACCGGGTTATTTGGGATAACAGGAGTATGGAGGGGATGGCCAACTATTAGCTGCCATCAAGTACCTGTATGAATGCCCAAAGTTTTGTGTCAGGGTAAGCAGTACAACGTCTGAACCTTTCACAGTCTCCATTGGCCTCTGCCAAGGGTGTATTCTGTCACCCCTCCTTTTCGTTATATTTATGGACTGGATTGATAGGCACAGCTGAGACAGTGAGTGTGTCAGAATTGGAAGTGTAGCATTGGACATCTGCTTTTTGCAGATGACCTAGTTCTGCTTAGCACTTCCACAGATGACCTGCAGCAGACCTTGGATAGGTTTGTAACTGTTTGTGCAGATGCCGGAATGATGCCGGAATGAGTGTGTTATGGCAAAAACTGAAACATTTGTGGTCTCAAGACAATCATCCCAGTGCACTCTTCATGTAAGTGGAGTCCCAAT
Source organism: Typopeltis vanoorti (assembly GCF_054136105.1). Taxonomy (NCBI): domain Eukaryota; kingdom Metazoa; phylum Arthropoda; class Arachnida; order Uropygi; family Thelyphonidae; genus Typopeltis; species Typopeltis vanoorti. Next base: position 12,308,494 of record NC_143565.1, on the reverse strand, counting down.
GAGACAGGTGGAGAAGTTTAAATACCTTGGGTTCATATTCACGAATGAAGGAAAATGGGACATAGAGCTAGATACTCGAATTGGCTTAGGAAGCTCAATATTGTGGGAACTTGGCCGTTTGGTAGTATTGAAGCGGGAGTTAAGCCAGAAGGCAAAGCTGGCTGTCTTCAATACAGTCTATGTCTCCATCCTCACCTATGGTCATGAGAGTTGGGTAATGACTCAAAGTATGCGGACACGAATCCAAGCGGGTAAAATGAGGTTCCTTCGAGGGGTTGCAGGCTGACAAGACTCGATAGATTTACAAGCTCTGCAATTCGGGAAACCCTCAATACTGAGCCACTGCTTCTCCATGTTGAGAGATTACAGTTATATTGGTACAGGCACCTGGTCAGATTGCCAAAAGAGAGGCTCTTTCACCAGGCCCTCTTTGCCAAGCCAAGGGTGGAAGGCCTTGGACTCACTGGATAGATTATATCCAAAACCTTGGGTGGACACGTTTGGGAATCCCACCAAAACACCTGAGCTTGGTGGCACAGGATCGTTACCATTGGAAGTTCCTCTTGCAGCTGTTGCCCCATAACCCAATTAAGAAAGATGGGCCTTGAAGATGTGTGTTAAAAGATCCAAAACCCGACTGAGTGTACATCACATCCGATAATGATCGGACGTGTTGTACACTCAGTCTCAGTAAACAAAATAAAATTCTTGGAAAACTGAGCGAAATATACACAAACCAGAGAAATACACATAACATGGGCAACAAATTTTATGAAGTGATTTGCTGCTGCATTAAACCATATTTATTCCTACCATTCTCTGTTTCCTCGTAAGTTTTTCTTTTTTTAATTATGCAATCACTTGTTCATCACTTATTCACTTATTCATGTCTAGACTTTATAGGCTCGTTCCATTCGCTCTAACCAGCAATATATAGGACACACATATCACAAATATCAATTATTAATAATTCGTTTAGCATTAATGAAAGTATTTCTACTCACACTTATTCCTTCCTTTCATTTCGTATTCTTACATGTGTTATAAATGATGGTTCAGATATTTTCATCTTTCAGTATTTCAAATATACCAACCAAATATAACATTCTCCTTCATGGTTGTTTTCTAATCCTAAAACAAGCCGATTGTTCCCACATTGGAGAAGTATTCAAAGTTATCCATCAATTAATTGCATTGGACCAATTAAGATGAACGCTGATGCGCTATGCACTCTCAAAACATTCATACATTGATAAAAATGCAATCATATGGTGATGTGCATCTGCAGAGGAGGGGCAATGGGGAACTCTCCCTAGTACTGAGTAAAACCTTCTACAAATTATAATCGCAAAAGTGATTGAGATATGTAACCTTACACCTTCGACCATGGGACCCTTTTTCTGTGTTAAAATTTTATTATGGGTTGGCCTGTTTCGGCCCACAGTGGGGTAGCCATATAACACATGTTTAATTGCAGCAATAAAGCATGTGTTCTGTTTTTGGTTCATCTTTTTCTGATTTGTGAAAAAATGTTCATTTCTCTCGTGAACAGTGACCATTTCGTTTTCCCTCTGTGTCTCATGAGTCACTGAGTGAAGTGTGAACTGTAAATTTATAGTCAAACAAATTTAAACAGAAAAATACATTTTTAAAAGGCAAATATATGTAATTTAATATTATTTTCTTGTTAGTTTTATGGGTTTTTTTCTTTTAAACTGAAATAATTCAAATTAGGATTTTGGGATTAATTAGTTGATTTTTAATAAAATATAGCATTCAATTTTGTATATATGAAATTAGGCTTAAAACTGTATTAATTTTAAATACTTTTTTTCCAAGAATTAAAGATCATTAAAATTTATGTAAAATGAAAATAATGTATTTATACTTTACAGTTTATCATTTATTTATTTATAGTTTTTTATTTATACTTAGTATTTATATTTATGTATTTATAACATCAACAAATAATTACATCAAAGAATGCTAAAAGACGTGTATTGATGAAACACGTCAATAATTATAAAAACTTATTGATGTAATTATTGTTTTCAAGCTCCCCCCCCCCTCCTGAAAAATGTTCTGCGGATGCCCATGCATACGATCAAATTGACGTGAAATATTTAGTGCGAGTTGCGTAATAGCGCACCCAACCGAAATGGGAACGCGACACCACTGATATATATATAAATATATATATTTCAAAATTGAGCATTCAAGGTAGATGGTAGGTTTTGTTACAATTTCAACGCTAATATTTAGACTATGACATAAAGCAACCGATGTTACAATGTCAAAGCACAACTCAGTAAGTTCACAGATTAGTAGAATACATCACAACTGGGTTTAACTGGAAGCAGCATACAGCGCAATCTTCCTCGACGTGGCAAAAGCCTTTGATAAGGTCTGGCACAAGGGCCTCATTCACAAATTAATAACTTCTAATTTTCCGTTATACCTCATCAAACTCATTCATTCCTACCTGAAAAATAAAAAAAAATCCAAATTAAATTGCGTAGGCTTAGATCATTTGAGAGAAGATCTTAGATCAACTGCAATATAGGACATCTGCAATATAGATCAACATCTATATTGCAGATGTCCGAAGCACAATAACAACTAAAATGGCTTTCTACGCAGATGACATGGCAATTATGACCAGATCACTCAGACTGCACTTAGCAACGCAACGCCTCCAGAACCGCACCAACAAACCTTGAAAAATGGTTCAGGAAATGGAGAATAGGTCAACGCTGTTAAATGCTCTGCTATACTTTTCAGAAGAAGAAAAGCACGCAATATGGAGTAATTAAATTGTTCAACGTTGCTCTCCATGTCAAATACCTGGGGATACAACTAGACAATCGCCTCAGATTTAACCCCCACATTTCATATGTCTGCAATAAAACCAATTCAGCAATTGCCCAGCTCTATCCCCTCGTCAATCGGAAAAGCCAAGTTAACACCGAGAACAAGCTGCGCATATACGAAGCAATGATCAGACCCACTTTAACCTATGGATCACCTGCTTAGGGACACACACTTCCCCCAGTAACATCAAGAAACTGCAAGTGTTACGAAACAAATACCTCCGAATGATCTTTGATACCCGTGGTTTGTCAGAAACGTTCATCTTCATGCCAGATATTCCTACGTTACTCCATGAGATTACCTCCATGTACAGGCAGCTCTCCAACCCAACCAACTTGTTCAAAATTAATTATAACTTATATTAAAATTTATAATAAAGTTATAAATTTTAATATAAGTTATAAATTAAAACGACAGATGGAAACATAAGCGCCCGAAAGCAGCTCTGCCCTCACATAGTCATACTTTCGGCGATCCAGGCGCTCGATGATCTTTCCTGTACATAATCAACTTCTAACAGAAGGGATATCAAAATCCACGGAATTTTTATCCATCTTGATCGTTATCCAGAACCGTTAATCGTCAGTATTTTATTTATTTTATATTTATTGTATTTTAAACGAAATACAAGTAAAGTATGATGATTTTCAGAGGGATTCTGTAAACAGTGTTTGCTAGCAGATTACCCAGTGGAATTGAATAGCATGGACACATTTCTTTCTTATAGTCGTCTTAAAAATTGATACGATAAGCAAATATGAACTAGATTTTATTATTATAATTATTATTATTTATTTATTTATTCAACTCACACCTATAAGACAAAACAACAAAATGTTACATACTTCTAGCGTTTTCAATTTGATTAGCCTGTGTAGCTCAGTGGATGTGGCGTTTGCACACCATCGCGCTAGGCCGCACGAAGGAAGTCTTGGTTTCGAGTCTAGTCGGCGACTAGAGGAAATTTTTCTAAGCCTTTTTTCGACCGGTTCCCGAGTTAGTCGATCTCTGGCACGGGCAAGCAGGTTTTTCCTCCCGGAAACTCGGGTTTTTCGTCCTGTAAACTCAAGAAAATCGACCGTAGAACCCACATTATTTCAGACATTAAAATATATTGTGTTAGGGTTAGACCACGAGATGGCGGCACATTTGAGCCGTCTCTCTTCACTGCGTACCGCTTAATTAGTGATACCCTTGGGCCATCTGTCTCTGATTGGGTACCAGTGGAGATTGAACTGCCCACTCAGTCTCCAAAAGTTAGATAGAGCTAAATGGCCTCGCCTACTCCCGTATATACGGGAATAAAAAGGCGTTAGCTGATTTTTTTTTTTTTTTTTTTTTTTTTTTATCGTACCGAAGTTGAATTCAAATCTACGGGGGGGTTACTTAAAGTGTAACAGATGTCGTTTGGAGTCGCTACCGACATAATGACTCTGGTTCTATCAGTAATCAGGATTAGTCCATATCGAAGCTCTGGTTGGGCAAGCAGTTAATGTACTTGCTCTCTAACAAACAAGCTATGAATTGAAATCTTGTCGAGGGAAATGAATTTCATCACCGGGTGTGAGACTACGGCCTTGATTACTGCAGGCCTGAAGTGGTTTTCAAGGAAGCTTCGTCTTTGCATTCTGAACGGTTTTACCGATTGTCCATTGGGGGGGTGGGGGGGGGGGGGGGTGGGGGGGGGGGGGGGTGGGGGGGGGGGGGGGTGGGGGGGGGGGGGGGTGGGGGGGGGGGGGGGTGGGGGGGGGGGGGGGTGGGGGGGGGGGGGGGTGGGGGGGGGGGGGGGTGGGGGGGGGGGGGGGTGGGGGGGGGGGGGGGTGGGGGGGGGGGGGGGTGGGGGGGGGGGGGGGTGGGGGGGGGGGGGGGTGGGGGGGGGGGGGGGTGGGGGGGGGGGGGGGTGGGGGGGGGGGGGGGTGGGGGGGGGGGGGGGTGGGGGGGGGGGGGGGTGGGGGGGGGGGGGGGTGGGGGGGGGGGGGGGTGGGGGGGGGGGGGGGTGGGGGGGGGGGGGGGTGGGGGGGGGGGGGGGTGGGGGGGGGGGGGGGTGGGGGGGGGGGGGGGTGGGGGGGGGGGGGGGTGGGGGGGGGGGGGGGTGGGGGGGGGGGGGGGTGGGGGGGGGGGGGGGTGGGGGGGGGGGGGGGTGGGGGGGGGGGACGAAGCTTCCGACTTTCTCATAAATGCCGACCCAAATTTAGAAAGAAGCATCAAAGTGAGACAAAGTCTCAATAATGCCATCAAATGCTACAGAGATCTAGTACTTGAAGAGACAAAGAAGACAAGGATATTTAACAAGCATTAAAGACTACTTTACTAAAAAGTAAATTACTGTATGCTAAAATTGAAGCAATATTTGTTTTGTTTTCTACAACTTTTATATCAGTGTAAAAGGATTTTATTTGTTATTTAGTTAATAAAAATAAAATTTTTATTTTTCATTTTTAAACATTTTTATTATCCTAAATTTTTGTAATAAACAAATTAAATTGAAAACCTTTATAAATAGACCTCGAACAACAAGGTTTTGCATAGCACGGACACTTTTTGGAACCAATTGACCGTGATATACAAGGTATTCCTGTATATATATATTTAAATTACAAAGTTTTGCATTTAAAATTTATCAACCTAATGTGGGCAACATTGAGCTCACTGCCACCTTTTCACTGGATGAAGAAACTCAGATGTATGAGGATAGGTATTAGAGCTGTTGAACAAACTAAATAAGAATTCAGCAATAGGGGCTGATGAGATATCAGAAAGTGTGCTAAAAGAGAGTTCAGCAGAACCAGCTGTTCCTTTGACTAGGCTGTTTAATATGAGTCTCAGAACAGGGAAGATTCTGCAGTAATGGAAAGATCATCATCATCATCAAATTCCTGCCATGTACCCTCAAGGGGTGCACAGGATATGACAGTACTACATGAAAAATTTACATCATTACTAACTTCCTATCTACAATTTTCCTCCAAATCAGTCTGTTACTAGTCAAGACTCCAACATTAACAGATCTTATATTTCTATCGTCTAAGGCACTTTGTACCGTATCAATCCACTTATATCTTGGTCTTCCTCTGGGTCGTTTTCCTGCCAACCTGGCAGAGAACACTTATTTTGCTAATCTTTCCTCTCTCATGCTATTTAAGTGACCATACCACCTGAGATTAGCTCTGCTAACGCATTCCCGGATGCTGACAATGTCAAGTTCTTTCCTAATATCCTCATTTTTTATATGATATTGCCATTGATGCCATCTGTTCACGCCTATAATCTTTCTCAGGACTCTCATATCTGTGGTCTCTAGCCTTTGGTCAAATGTTTTTCTTCTGACCCAGCTCTCAGATCCATAAGTTAAAACTGGTTTGAACACTGTCTTGTATACAGCTAATTTAGTGTTACGACTAATTTCTCTCTTATTCCATATGAATTTATTCAATTGACTTCCTACCATACCAGCTTTGCTGATTCTGTTGTATATTTCTATATTTAATTTACCGTCTTCAGTAAAAATCGTGCCTAAGTAGCTGAAATGTTTTACTTGTTCCACAGGTTCTCCATTCACAACACAGTTGACATTTTCAATGATTCTGCCTATTTTCATTGTCTTTGTCTTTTTATTGCTGACCTTCATACCATATCTATTACAACAGCTATTCAATTTAGTCAGAGAATCTTGCAGACTTGTGGCGGATTTATTTAGAAGTATAACATCATCCGCATAAAGCAAAGAGCTGACATTAACATCTCGAATTTTGATATCAGGTTTAATACAACTTTCCTTCATAATGTGATCCATATAGATAATGAATAACAGAAGGGATAATGTACATCCTTGTCTCACACCAGATTTAACATTAAACCATCTTCCTGTACTTCCTTCAATTCTAACTGCTGACTTACAACTCAAACAAAGACTAAGTATTGCTTGATATAATGCCCCATTGACACCATATAACTGCAGCGTATTGAATAGCTTCTCTCTTGGCACCTTGTCATATGCCTTTTCCAAATCGACAAAACTTAAATACAGATCTTTGTTATATTCCCATGCTTTCTCGACTATTTGTCGTAAAGTGAAGATCTGATCCTGACAGCCTCTATTTGGCCTGAATCCAGCTTGTTCTTCACCAAGCTTTTCTTCCACAATTCTTCTCAACCGTTTCTCAAGTATACTTGCATAGATCTTGCCAGGAACACTCAGTAGGGAAATACCTCTGTAATTCTCACATTCAGTTTTATTTCCCTTTTTATATATGGGTACTATGAGAGCTCTACTCCAATCATCGGGAATTCGTCCCTCAGTCCAGGCTTTCTGAACTATGCAGTGCAGCCACTGTAAGACTTTTATACCACCATACTTCAGCATTTCCGGTCGAATATCATCTACTCCTGCTGCCTTTCCACATTTCAAGCCTTTGATGGCTTTTTCTACTTCAAGTATGGATATGTATTCCTGACTGCATGCCTGGTCAGTGTTTTTTATCACTGTGCTGTCATCACTGCTTGTTTCATTTAGCAGTTTTTCAAAGTAATTACTCCATACTTCAAGGATATCTTTTTCTCCTGTTTTCATGTCACCTTTATCATCTCTAACTCCTTTTACAGCACTCTTTCCTCCATTCCTAAGTTTCTTCAACAACCTCCAGAATATTTTGCCACCTTCTTGATATTTATTTTCTATATTCTTGCCAAAGTCCTCCCATGACTTTTGTTTAGCTAGTTTTACACACTGTTTAGCTTTCTTACATTTGTTTCTGTATTCTGTAAGAGTAAAAGCTGACTTATTTGCCAGGAACTTTTGATATGCTTTCTTCTTTTCCTTCACTGCCTCTTTAACTTCCTGTGTCCACCAGGGAGTTCTGATTTTTTTATCCTTGCACACAACCTCACCACATGCCTCTCTGGCAGAATCAATCAATGTTTTCTTCAGAGTTTGCCACTGAATCTCCAAGGTTTGATTCCTGTTCTCAAACTCTTTCATTTTCTTTTCAATAATCTTTCTGTATTTTAGTCTGCAGTTCACATCTGAGAGCTGCTCAACTTTTATTCGCTTTAAAACTTTCTTACATGTTATTCTTTTCAATATGAAATTCAATTTTATCCTGCTCAAGACTAAATAGTGATCGCTTCCAATTTCAAATCCTCTGTACACTCTGGTGTCCTGCACCAGGGAGAAAACATCACTATCAACAATAACATATAGGAATAAGAAAAGTCAATGAGACTTTTCTTATTCCTAGCCTCTTCTCTCCATGTGAATTTGTGCACATTTTTATGTTGGAACATGGTGTTAGTAATAACCAGTCCATGTCCTGAGCAGAAATCCAACAGATATTTGCCATTATTATTAGCTTTGCTCTTTTCTCCAAATTTTCCCAAAATATTTCTGTATGTCTCACAATCATTTCCTACTCTGCTATTTAGATCCCCAACAAGGACCAACTTTTCCTTTTTCATTGTGTCAGTTGCTTTTTCTAAAGCCTCAAAAAATTCCTCCACTTCTACCTTAGTAGAATCTTCTGTGGGACCACAGGCACAAATAAGTCTCATTGTCCAGTTCCCCATTCTCATATTTGGCCACATTACTTTACTTGAGACTGACTGCCATTCAAGAAGATTAGCCTCATATTTTGTGTTGAATACTATGGCTACTTCTTCTTTTCCTTGATTGTCATTGCATGAATATAACATTTTGTATTTATTGCTCAGAAAGATCTCACCAGTTTTGGTCTTAAGGGTCAAAGCAGTATAACTGAGAGATCTCCACATAGCCTTTAAAGGAATGCGGAGAACCGACCAGGGCTTCTGACCTAATGTCCATTCCTCACCTTCTCGCGGTGCACCCTGTTGGGTATCTACTTTGATACTGAACGAACGAGGATGGGCTGGCAATTTGGGATTTAGCCGACCAAATTGTATCATTATTGGTTAAACCAAAATAAAAAATGATGGTACAACATGTAATGGAAAGAATGTACAGTAATTCCATTGCATTGCAAAAGGGTGGTGCAAAGACCGATGTAACCAACTATTGACCAATTAGCATCTTTAACCAATTTTTCCAAAATTGGTTAGGGCTCACATTCAGAAATGGGTTATCAGTGAATCTGCATTTTGCAACGAGTAACATGAGTTTACTAAAGGAAGGGTCATGTTTTAACAACTTGCTCACATTCTATAACAATGTTACCATTGAACAAGACAAGGGGAATTAATACACCACGATGCTATTGGATTCTGCTAAAGTTTTTGTCAGAATACAGCATGGTAGAGTGTTGCATAAATTGGAGAAAATGGGGTTGGTTGGATAATAAACTATTGGCATGGATAAGCGGATAGCTAACTAACAGATATCAAAAAGTGATATACGGGGGGGGGGGGGAGATGTGAATCTGCAAGATTTAAGGTAACCAGTGATGTACCACAACGATAAGTGCTTGTTCCACTGTTATTCAATCTGTACATTAATGATACTGCGAGGGATTTGACAAGCAAAATTCTGCTGATATGCAGTAAGTGCAGAATGATTTGAATAGGTGGAATTGTGGGCATGGGAAAATGGATGTCAGTTCAATGTCCGTAAATGTAAAGTCATTCACTTTGGCATGATTAGATATTCAATGTCGTATTATATTGGTGGGATTATGCTAAAAGGAACTGATGAGGCTAGGGATCTTGGAATGTTAATAGATAGGAATTTGAAGTTCAGGGTACAAATACAACTCAAAAGATAATTGCAATGCTGAAATGAACATTCATGTATAAAGGACTTTACAAAGCCTTGATAAGACCTCACTTGGACTACTGTGCACAGGCCTGGTCTGCTGGTTTCTGTTGTGATTCTGATATTGTGGAGAGAGTGTTATAAATGATATCAGGATTGTGCAATACTAATTATGAAAACAGACTGAGAATTTGTAGACTGCAGACAATAGCAAAAAGGAGAAAGAGAGGTGATATGATTGAGACTTACAAACTTCTGAAAGGGTTATAAAGGATTTCAGTTGATAGAATTTTTCCATTTATGGAGAGTGGGGTAAGGACAAGAGGACATCCTTGGGAGCTCAGAATGAATGCTGCTAAGAAGGGGATGAGGGTTAGATTTTTCTCTCATAGTGCAGTGTGTGTTTGGAATGGATTGCCATCGGATGATTTGAGTGCAAGCAGTATGAATGAATTCAAGAATAAGTATGATAGCTGTGTGTGTAGTATATGGTCTCCCTGGATGTCTTTCTTAATAATAAAATAATAATACTTTTTTTCTCTCTTGTTACAACATAGGTGACACCTAATTAAGAACTTAGTTCCTTGTGTTGTCTGTTACAATTGTTTAAACTAGTCCCATGGTTAAACAAATTTATACCAAATTGTTGTTGTTTCACATACTGTGACAAACTGTTTTTGTGATGCTGGATATAATATCAGCAAAATATCAGCCAATAAGTTAATAAATATTAATTATTTTATTTTCTCATCATTCTGTGTTGTCATCAATACCATGAAAATAAATTAACACGATGTAGGGAAATGTTAAATTGCAATCCATAAAATTACTGAACATACAAAGTTAAGATAAGAATTATAGTATTATAGTAGACTAGCTATAACAAACTTTTAAGTATAAGGAATGATTTAGTAAAAAGTTGTTACCACCAATTTCTTTTAGCACAGCACTGATGCAATTAGGCTTTAGCCATGACATATTAGTAGTTTATTATAGTGAGTGAGTTTGCTACTGTTCGTTTATTTACAAGAATTATAATGACTTAGACCACTTTTTTTCATCTCTTTTTAATGTGAATCTCACCAATGAAAGGCTTAAACCTATCACACATACTGTTAAGTGTTATTTGCTAATGTAGCCAACATAACTACACAGTGTGCCAGTTAAGTAATGAGACAACAATTATTATATCAAAACAAAGAACAATATTTGGAATTGTCAATTTCAAAGATTCAAAACAATGGTCCTCCAGCTCCACACAATGTTTACATCTGTCATGCAGGTATTTGAAGGCACAATGGAAGTCTTGAACAGAAACATCCTTCAGTGTCTGGGTCCACCACATTGGATGTTGTCAATATCATTGCAGCACTCCCCATTCAAGTCACATTTTATCTATGGGAAGAAGAAAACGTCTGTGTCAGCCAAATTTAGGCGAACAGGGGGATATTTAATCATGCAGATCAACTTCAAAACCAGAACAAAAACTGCTTCACAGGCAGTGCACAGTGTGTGCATGTACATTTTTGTGCAACAGATACTAATTTTCATTGTGGAACAATTCTTTCTTGACACATCGCATGCGGGCATACAGACATTACTCCTAAATAATACTGACCATTCACTGTGGTGTCTTCAGGAGCAAATTCATGGTGATAATTTGAGTAACATTGAAAAAAAAAAAAAAAAACTTCACAGCATGGTTCAAGGGATTCCCTCTCCACTTTAAACACTGAAAACCAGTGGAAAATCTATGCATAGCTCTGACAGTCATTGCCATAAACTTTTTTTAGGCCTTGGTACACTGCTTTAGTTTTTCCTAATTTACAGTAAAATTTTATCACACCTCTTTGCTCCATGACACAACATCTGACATGCTCCACTCACACACTCTTACTTCAACAGTTCTCACACAAAAGCTGCTGCATCACCCAACTCGAAATTTGCACCTGCGATTACAACACTAGCATTCAAAACTATAAAGAGGCCTGTTACTTTAATTCAGAGGTCTGTCCTGTAAAAAATTAATCTCATTATGTAATGGGAATGCTGTGTAAGGCTACAAGTCCAGCATATCTCTTCTGTAAATTGCATTAGTCCTTCAAACTAGATCACCTGTTTTGCAGTAAGCAAAACCAAAGTGGGCCAAGGATAAGATAACTGGAAACTCTGTTTCTAGCTAGACAGAAATAATTTTTTTTCAATTCACTCTAGCCTGCAATAAGCAGGCTAGAGTGAATTGAAAAAATTCATTCTAGGATATTTAGAGTGAATATCCTAAATATTCACTCTAAATATCCTAGGATATTTAGAGTGAATATTTAGGATAGCAGTCTGCATGGGGTAATGAAATTCATCTACTACCTAAAGACATCCATAACCATCCATGCTTACCAGGAAATGTGAATCCATGTTGGAGAGTGCTCTGAGTTATCCAACTGTCTAACCAGACTGGCATGTGCCATCTTTTTTATAGATATAGCATTGACATACCAATGCTATATCTATAAAAAACATCAAGCTCTACAGAAAATGACAATGCAGGGAAAGAAGCGAATAATGTAATATTCACTTTCAGTAAATGGCAATATTGTCAATATTGGCAATATCTTCAGGCTGGTTCAAGACTCCACAAAAGAGAGTATAGAGTATATAATATTTTTCTTGAACTCCCCTGATATACATTTTGAAAAAACTAAGGTTTGATGAATGGAAGGACAGAAATTTTGAATGGAACAGAAAATAAACGTCTTCATTCCAGCAAAGAATAATTTCTGCAACTCGATCAGTTATAGCTAACGGAAGTGCTCCATGGAGTCTGAAGGTTCATCATAGGTCCATGCTGTTATTCACACTTCTCTTTAAACTGATTCACTAGCAAAGTACTCATGATCACCTCCGTTTGTGGAATGTTATCTACTAAGTTACCAAAGGAGATGTGACCACTCTGATATATTTGGCAAGAGAAGTGGTTAAGAAAGCATCAAGGGCTAAGTGATCAGTAAAGTTATCTGGTATTCTGGAGGGTAAATGACTGACCGACTTAGGTTAGATCATCACTGCAACATTTCTTCTAGCAGCCTCTATAACTAAACAGAGGAAGACATCATAGTTTAGGTGGTTAGTCTTCAGCAAATCAAACTTCAGAGATTAAAAATAATAACAAAAAAAAAAGTCAAAGACTTAAGATTTTCAGAATTTAGAGAAGTGGTAGAGGTAAAAGATTAATGTCAAAAAATGGAGTTATGTGATACCTCGTGTGAGTGTGTGTCTATCTCTCTAATCTTCCAGTTAAGGAAACTTGGAAAGAAAAGTAAATTCTAGATTTATCAGTTTCTGATATTAATACTGAAATGAATGAATATAGTAGAAGAACAAGTGAATACTCTTTTATATAATAGCTCTACCTATTCATTCTCTTATAATTACCTCTATGTACATAAATTTTGCTAAATAAATAAACATATACCTATCCTGTGAAAGGAATTACACAGGAGGTAGTTTGGACAGCCATGGTGTTTGCAATGGTTGTTGTAGCTGCAACATATATTTCAGCCAAAAAATGAATACCTGAATCTGAATGTCTTTTAAGTGGTGACAATATTATTTATGTTAGTATTAAATTCTGAATGTTGGTGAAGATGAAAACATTTTTTAATTTACTTCTTATGGTTTTTTTTTTTTTGAGTTATTTGTTTTTTATGCTTAGAGTTGAAAGAGAGTTAATTGTTACCCACATAGACATCTCCTTTACCCAAACACGTACTATATATACAGATACCACACTATAAATAGTTGTCTAGTTTTGACAGATAAATTTACTACTTACAAAATTCTTGTACACTCCATGTTTGAAATATGAACTTCTGTTCACAGTGGCTATTACGAAAAACTGCCAGATCAAAGACTGCTTCAAACCTTTTGGTAGTGATCCTCATTTTCTCGACCTTTTGTTCCTAAAAATAAAATAGTACTACTATAAAGTGGAAAATACATTGATAAGAAAAACTATAGGCATTTTCAATATTATTATTATTATTATCATCATCATTCACCACCACTAGAGACATTTGGATAATAATCAATAACTCATTCACGGTATCCATACATCACCCACACCACCTGTCATATATCTTCTCTTAAACTCATTCAAACTAGAAAACTGTTCCACTCACCCAACACTCCTACATGAGAGAAAAATCTAGCTTTTACCTGTTGCTTAACTGCATTTGAACCTCTACAATCCCCCACCGCTCTCTGTCCTCTTCAAATATAAAGAAACATTCCATCAAGTGGTATTTCATAACACCCTTTCAGAAATTTATAAGCCTCTATAATATGACCAATCTGCAGATGCTGGTTTACCAGCATCTGCAGTCCACAAACTCTCAAATTTATCCTCACTGCAAAATGACTTCCTTATCCTTACACATCAATGCTTGTTTCAGTGTCTCAATTATCCTCTGAGTTGTATTTGTAATTTTTGCTATATCACCTTTAAACTGCAACTTCTTATCTACCATAATTCAAAGATCCCTAGTCTCATCAGTTTCTCTGAGCATAATCCCACCAATATAATAAATTGCTGGAAATTTCATCACACCAAAGTACATAATTTCACACTTACTATCACTGAACTGACAGCCATTAATCATTTGACAACAGTTCCAGCCTATTCAAACCATTCTTAAGTGCTGTGTAATAACAGCACTGTTAATTTCCCTGTCTATCTTTGCATTTCACAAATCCTAAAACCCGCCCCAACTGAACTCCTGATATACTGTGGACCTTATGAAAGATTGTGGCTGGCTAAGTTCTTTAACATTATACTTGAAAATGGCTGCGTTTCTAAAGAATTTAAAAGAACAAAAATCATTGCTGTGTTAAAACCAGGTAAGCCAGCAGACAGAACTGAAAGCTAATGCCCCATAGCCCTTTTAAGTGCAACCTACAAATTGTTGGAGAGACTAATGTTGAATAGGATCAGTGAGAAAATTTTGGAACATGTTTCAATAGAACAAGAGGGGTTCAGAAGAGATTGCAGCTGCACAGATCAAGTTCTCAGTTTAACAACTTACACTGAAGCAGGATTTCAAAGATGCATGAAGACTACTGCAGTCTTTATTGACTTAACAGCGGCTTACGATCCTGTTTGGAGGGAGGGACTCATATATAAATTTCTCAAGGTTCATCCCATGTAAAATATTGAGTCATCTCCTAAACAAATTACTGTGTGATCAATATTTCAGGGTAGTCACCAGAGGAAGCATCAGTAAAGAGAGAGTGCTTAAGAATGGATTACCTAGGGACTCAGTGCTTGAACATCTGCTTTTTAGTCTTTACATCACAGATATTCCTGAAATAGCCAGCAGGAAGTTTGCTTATGCAAATGATCTAGCTTTGGTGATCAGCGACAAGTTTATAAAAAGAACTGAAGAAATATTGGCAAATGATCTGCCGGCTTTATGGCAGTTCTATAAAAAAAAGGAGATTAACACCAAATTCTGGTAAAACCGAATGTTCTTGCTTTCATCTCAATAACAGACGTAAATCAAAAACCAGAGATATATGCTGATGGAACATTAATTTCATTTAATCTGACACCTAAATATCTGGGAATAACTCTGGATAGAACTCTGTCATATAAACAGCATATGATTAATATCGCTGCTAAAATTCGCACCAGAAATAACATAGTTCAGAAGCTTTGTGGTATTATATGGGGCTCAAGTGCCACAACTCTGTGGTGCACTGCCATGGGTCTAGTTTACAGTGCAGCAGAGTATGGTGCTCCTGTCTGGCTCAATAGTTACCATGTCAATAAACTAGATGCTCAACTTAACTCCACTCTGCGTTTAATAACGGAGAGTGGAGTTAATTAGGAGTACACCCTTACAATAATGAGGTTGCATTAGGAGTACACCCTTACAATGGCTCTCCGCTTTGAGCCATATTGCTCCTCTGGAACTGCAATGACAGGAAGCCTTGCTTCGTGAATATAAAAGAATTTTAAATAACCAAAACCTCTCAATACATGAATTTAATCCATATGCTTTATCTAATAGACTAAAATCCAGAAGACCTGCCATAAAAACCACCCATAATCTTCTTAGCCAGAATGACAGTATGGTGAGTAGGCAGGATGTACTGTGGTTCCGAGCAGTATCACCTGAATTTCATAATTACATAAACGCTTCCAAAAACCATCTGGATTTGACCTGCCCAGGAATATATGGACAACGGCTACAGGATTCGTACAGGCCATGGTGCATGTGGAGACTTACTTTCAAAGTGGGGTAAGATACAAAATCCCCACTGTCCCTGTGGAGCTGAGACCCAAACCATTCGCCATATAGTACAGGAATATGAGCTGATGGCATATCCAGGTGACTTTAAGGATATCTTTGACCTATCCCCAGAGAAGATCAATTGGATTAAAAAACCTAAATGTTAAAATATGATTAATCTTCTGTCCGATGCTTGTCATAAATTTCGTGTTTTTATTTGCCTGAATGTAGATGTTTTACTTTTTATTTATATTATCATATATGTGTATCTTATCTATATTCATGTGTATTTTATCTAATTGTCTTTTAACCATGTGTACATGCCATACTATAAATAATAAATAAATAAGTATCAACATAAGAAGCCTGAATGGCAAAGAAAGGAGCTGAGGAATTGGATAAGTTCCAGATCAACATAATAGGGGTGACTAAAACAAAAAAGGCAAAAACTGGCGAGATCTTTCTGAGCAATAAATACAAAATGTTATATTCAGGCAATGAAAATCAAGGAAAAGAAGGAGTAGCCATAGTATTCAACACTAAATATGAGGCTAATCTTTTTGAATGGCAGGCAGTCTCAAGTAGAGTCATGTGGGCAAATATGAGAATGGGGAACTGGACAATGAGACTTATTTGCGCCTATGCTCCCACAGAGGGTTCTACTAAAGTAGAAGTGGAGGAATTTTTTGAGGCTTTAGAGAAAGCAACTGACACAATGAAAAAGGAAAAGTTGGTCCTTGTTGGGGATCTAAATAGCAGAGTAGGAAATGATGGTGAGATATACAAAAATATATTGGGAAAATTAGGAGAAAACAGCAAAGCTAATAATAATGGCAAATACTTATTCGATTTCTGCTCAGGACATGGACTGGCTATTACTAACACAATGTTCAAACATAAAAATGTGCACAAATTCACATGGAGAGAAGAGGCAAGGAATAAGAAAAATCTCAATGACTATCTTATTGTTGATATTAATGTTTTCTCCCTGGTGCACAACATCAGAGCATACAGAGGATTTGAAATTGGAAGTGATCACCATTGAGTCTTGAGCAGGATAAAATTGAATTTCATATTGAAAAGAAGAACATATAAGAAAGTTTTAAAGCAATTTTCAAAGCTATACACAAACATAATTGAAGAAAATGGTGGAAGTTTATTTTGCACTTGGTTAGACTATAATAAATTTAGTTTCATGCTTTATCCAAGTGTAAGCAAACAAAGTTTGCACCTGAAAATATCTTCAGGACTGAGGTAAGGTGCTACATCCCTTGGCACCTCTGAGCAAAGGTGGACCAAGCTCTCATCACTCGTCTCAGCATGTCCCGTAATGCAAAGCACATCTCCTTCCTATGCATTAAGGGAAGGGCCACTACCCAGACCGGTTTCAACCTTTATTGAGGTCTCGTCAGTGGGAGGCAGACCCAGAGTGGTGATACTTATATGAGTTGCCAACCAGTGTACCACCTCAATATTAAATTACTCTGGATTTAGAGAAAGATGTTGGAAGTTCATTTTGCACTTGGTTAGACTATAATAAATTTAGTTTTATTCCTTTATCCAAGTGTAAGCAAACAAAATTTGCACCTGAATAAAGGATTAAACTAAATTTATTATAATTGAAGAAAAAATGAAAGAGTTTGAGAACAGGAACCAAACCTTGGAAATTCAGTGGCAAGCCCTGAAGAAAACATTGATTGATTCAGCCAGAGAGGCATGTGGTGAGGTTGTCTGTAAGGATAGAAAAATCAGAACTCCATGGTGGACACACAGAGCCAAATGTAAGAAAGCTAAACACTGTTTAAAACTAGCTAAACAAAAGTCATGGGAGGACTTTGGTAAGAACATAAAAAATAAATATCTAGAAGGTGGCAAGATATTCTGGAGGTTGTTGAAGAAGCTCAGAAATGGAGGAAAGAGTGTTGTAAAAGGAATTAGAGATAATAAAGGTAACATGAAAAACAGGAGAAAAAGATATCCTTGAAGTATGGAGTAATTACTTCAAAAGATTGCTAAATAGAACAAGCAGTGATGACAGCACAGTGGTAAAAAACAGTGACCAGGTATGCGATCAGGAATACACATCCATACTAGAAATAGGAAAAACCATCAAAAGCCTGAAATGTGGAAAGGCAGCAGGAGTAGATGATATTCGACCAGAAATGTTCAAGTATGGAGAAATGCAGCCTTACACTGTATAGTTCAGAAGGCCTGGACAGAGGGACGAATTCCAGATAATTGGAGTAGAGCTCTCATAGTACCCATATATAAAAAGGGGAAAAAAATGAATGTAAGAATTACAGAGGTATTTCTCTACTTAGTGTTCCTGGTAAGATATATACGCAGGTATACTTGAGAAACGGCTGAGAAGGATTGTGGAAGAGAAGCATGGTGAATAACAAGCTAGATTCAGGCCAAATACAGGCTATCAGATTTTCACTTTACAACAGATAGTTGAGAAACAAATATCTGAATTTAAGTTTCACAGATCTGGAAAAGGCATATGACAAGGTGCCAAAAGAGAAGCTATTCTAAACACTACAGTTATATGGTGTCAATTGGGGATTATATCAAGCAATACTTAGTCTTCATTTGAGTTGTAAGTCAGCAGTTAGAATTGAAGGAAGTACGGGAAGGTGGTTTAATGTTAAATCTGGTGTCAGACAAGGATGTACATTATCCCCTCTGTTATTCATTATCTATATCAAGGTTTCCCAAACTGTGTTCTGCAAGAAGTTCTCTTGGAATTTGTCATTTAATTTTCTAAGCATTTTTCATGAATAAATATTTTATAGTGGAAATATTCTGGGGAGAATAATATTCGTGAATATGTCGAAAAGCTCAGACCTAGAATGCCTACTAGCATCTGTGTAGCAAATGTTAGTGACCAAGCCGTGTATTTTTAAACATTGAAGTATTCCCGAATTATCGTTAATTTTCACACATCGAAACCTTTCAACATTTTGGAATGGGAATACCACTGTTAATGACCGGTCATAAAAATTGCCTGCAAGCAGATTATAGCAATGGGCAGCATATCCTCTGTTCTCAAAACTGAAGGAAATGACATCTGTGTAGCAAATTTTAGTGACCAAGCAGCATATTTTTAAACGTGGAAATATTCATGAATTATTGTTAATTTTCAAACATCGAAATCTTTCAACAATCGGGAAAGAGAATACCGCTGTTTATGACCAATCAAAAAATTGCCTGCAAGCCGATTACAACAACAGGTGATGTATCCTCTGTTCTCAAACCTGAAAGAAATAACATCTGCATTGCAAATGTTAGTGACCAATCAGGAAGAAGGTATAAAGAAATTTTTCCACTAAAACTGAAGATCAAGGTAGCCTGTATCCAATTCTCAAATCTAGTAATACTGAATACTTTCTTCGCAAGTTTGCATTGTAAGGTGAAAGTTTCAAAACCGTAGTGCCGTGATTTTTTAAAATAGGCCTGCAGATTTAAATTTTAATATGAATAAGAGACAAGGGACGTTGTTTAATTTTGGTGTTAAGAAATCTCTTATTGAAGGTGTTTGTGATGCAACAGATAGTGAGCTATCTACTACCAGCCTACAAAGTGATCTCCAGGATGTACAAAAGGAGAGGAAAACTTCCAGCACACAGAAGAAAAAGTCTGCATTCACTCATCGTAAGTACATATAAGTTTCACCAGTACAGCCACTCTGGGCTTGCAGACCATGGTCTGGATACCCGCCACAGAATACGTTGGAAGAAAGCCAAAGTAATACACTGCAGCAAGTTCAAGTACGAAAGATTATTCACAGAATCAGCCTCAGCCCTAAAAAAAGTTCCACACCTCAACAAATTTGGGTGCATGAGACTGCCCAAAATTTGGTAGACTTACATCAGCCCAACAGCCAAGAATACCCAATATATTGGGTATTCTTGGGGGCACCATTAGGACTTGAGGAACAACAGTAGTTTCTTGTCTTCTGCCTCATTTGCTTTTTGTAGTTCCAGTATGCACATGCCATATTTGTATGTTCCCATAAAGATGGCAATGTGACAATGACAAAATATAGGAAGTATTTATTAAAGTTTCTTTTAATTAATATTCCAGTATACGTTGCAAGTTCCTTAAATAAGTTAATAGTCATATCTTATAGGCGCACAAAAGAAACTACCTGCACTCAATATAGCCTTGAATTCAAAAAATGTCTGCAATATGCTTTATTTCATTCTATTAATATTTAAACATTTTTTAACTGTTAATGTGATGAGATTCACTCATAACAAAAATCTGTCCTACTACGGTGTTACATCCTGAATGAAGAACTTTATTAAAGAAATAAGTCATTCAGGATTTAACAAGTCAGAAAAATCAGCTGAGAGAAAAACTTGTACTCAAGCAGAAGAATTAAAGTACTAACTGTAAACGGAAATAGAATTACTTTATTTTAGCAGAATTGTAAGATCACGTAAAGAACTTCATGTATAAAGTAGTATCATATGAATGCGTAAATTAGATGTAAGCAATAGTCCAAAGGTCACGGGCGGGCCTGAGGCAATTTTAAATCTTGGAAAGTGACGCATATTCGGTTCCCGGAAGACACTGCTATGATCTTGTGATGTACCGAAGTTGCCGTTGTCGATGAAAGTAGCGGGCGGGAAAAGATCGCAGAAAAAAGAGTAAGAGACGCTATCGTGGTAAGAACAGGGTGCTGAAAGGGGGGGGGGAACGAAGGAAGAATAAAAAGGGTTTGCACCCCCCTTCTCAAGGCTTTTTTTGCCTGTTTCCCTGGATGATGATTTGACTTCTCTCGTGGACCAGTGGTTCCTGGTGGTGTTCGTGGCGGCAGTTCGATATCGGAGGGTGCGCCTTTCCCTTCGATGTCTGAACTTCTGCCGGTACTAAAGCATGAGATGTCAGTAGATACGGCCTTTGCTGAAAGTACCGACAGAACACTATCGCAGACGTATATTATAACCAGCAGTTAGAGTTGAGGATGGCTCGAAACAGATCGAGAATAGAAGAGGGAAACTGATAACCATAGTGACCTACCACGTGGATGCAGGCTTATGGAAGATTCAAAAGGTATTTCAAACAAAGAAGGACAGTTCGGACAGACCAGGAGACCCTGCCCCAAGAAATGGTAAAGTACAGATTTTGTTGTATAATTACCCAGTCGGTAAAAGGGAAAAATCATTGCAGTGTATTAATCGAGTATGGACAGTATTTAAGGACTTTAAGTGATTATTTAGCAGTGGCTAATGTCCATAAGACAAATTGTTAGGAATGATTATAGATGATTGTGTCTAGATTAATATGATAGATTAACACAGTAGGTAGAATATTGATTAGGAAAGATTAATGTGTATATTATGTGTGTTAATTCTCTAACTGGAAAGAAGGTTTGGTGTTCATGTATTAGGGTATCAATCAGTTTGATACAGTTTGGTTGTGACTATGGGTAGAATATTGATTAGAGGTGTACATTATGTGTGTTAATTCTCTAACTTGAAAGAAGGGTTTATTATTTATGCATTTGAATATTAATAAGTTTGATATAGTTTGATTTATCATGTCATCGAACTAATTGAAAGTAAGATTGATCTAAGTATACATTATGTCTTTAGATTCCAATAAATATGCTTTTTCTTTTACACCCGAGTTTTGCCTGTGATATGAACCAAAACTACCACTCATTAATTCTAACCATAGCGGGAGGGGGAGGAATTGAAAGAAAGGTATAACATGTTGTTAATGAGGTTACAACTGCAAACCAGAATTTTCTTAGCCTTAGTAGAGCATTTGATTTATGAGTATAAGCTCTAAATTTATTCTCCTAAGTGCACCTAAGGTCTTCTAGAGTCTCCCTGAATAAGAGTCCCTTCTATTCTAAGATATTGGCTGGCACAGCATTAAAAAATAAATTTGTCAATATCTGAAGAGGAGATGGTCCCAGACAGAAATTAGAGGACTCGTTTCTTATAGTCAGGAATAGCCTTTAACCGTTAGGGTATGCACGCGAGTAAATTTAGGAATCGGCCAGAGATATAATTTGCTTTCCTCATAGAATGAGACGTAAGAAGTGATACAGATGTTAGAGTCAAGGAAATTTTGTAAGTCAAGTAAAGTAGGGAGGTTAAAAGAATGAGGGAAGTAAAATATTTTAGGAAAAGAGCAACGACATTAAAATGGCACACACGGCAATAAATAACAATAGCGAAAGAACAAAATGAAGATGAAGACATTAAAATATCAAACACAGTAAGCAGGTTTCGGATTCCAAACAGAAATTCTTAACAAGGGCAAAGGTTGATTTAATATTTGTGTAAACTCAGAGACAAACATGTCTAACCCTTCGAGTAGCTCAATAATGGAGGACAATGAATTTTTTAGATGCATTAACCCCCAACAAGTGTTCCCCCAGTTCTCAGGCGAAGATTCTGATGATGTCATTTCATTTTTTACATACATAGAAGAACTAAGAAAAGCTGGACGATGGACTGACTTTCATTTACTGGTCTTGCTCCATAGTAAGCTGATAGAGAAGGCAAAAACCTTCCTATACTCCTCTCCCATTCTAAAAGAGACCCTTGAGTATTCAAAGTTTAAAACGGTCCTAATTTCCCAATTCTCTAAACTAGAAAATTTGGGGCCTAATTTATGGAAACTCCAGAGGTGCACTCAGAAGGACAGGGAGAGTGTATCTGATTTTCAGAACAGATTACTAATGGTGGCCAGTACCCTGAGTGTCCACAATGAAGAGAAACCTCATTTGGACTGGGCCGTTTTCCAGCAATTCAGGCAAGGAGTAAGACAGGAATTTAAAGAAACTGCCTTCAACAAAAAAGTGACTAACTTGGATTAATTCTACAGTGCAGTTAAAGAAAGGGAGCAGATACTTGGAGACATACATCCCACATCTGCTGCCGGTCTTGTAAACTTAGTTGAGCAAGAATGCGGCCCAATAATGAACCAAGATAAGAAAGACAAATCCAAGACAAGAAAAGGAAATGAGGGCAATAATAGTGAGACAGTGAATAAGTTGACTGAAATCCTGCCTGAGACTTGTAAGATCAGGGCTATAGTAAAACAGGAAGTGGAACTTCTCCAGAAACCTGTCATGGAGCGATTGAACGAAGTAATGAAAAGATTAGAGACATTATCAGTGAAGGCCCCAGAACCAAATATTTCTGAGGCGGACGAAACAAAAAGTTTAATTAGAGAAGAGGTCGAGAGGCTACAAAGGCCCCTTCTTGACCGAATGGACACGGTCATGGAAAAAATTACAGCTATTACCTCCCAAGAAAAGTTTGTACCACCACCATCAGATCACAAGGTCAATGATCAAGGAAATGGAAGAGAGCCTCCCAGATGTTATAGGTGCGACAGAATTGGGCACACGGCTCGCAATTGTTTCAAAGGCAGGGGACGCTTTAATAGAAGTCATGAAGAAGAACTTAGATCTCATACATATACTAATAGGACTTGGAAGAAGGGACAAGGGATAAGAGGGCAGTCATATGAAATGATGGTGAAGACCAGTGTGCTTGGAGAGCATTACAATGCCCTACTTGACACTGGAGCGCAAACCTCCATCATTTCTGAAGACTATTTTAAAAGGTTTAGAACCCTATATTAAGGACAAGATCACTTACCTCAAAAGATCCATGAGAATATTTGGGTGCACAGCCTCAGCATCTCACGCATCTAAATCTGTAAATCTTAAAGTGTATCTGCCTGAGTTCAGAATGTGTGTTTGGCATGAGTTTCTAGTTTTGTCAGGATCTTCTCTCCCACACATAAAGCTGATTCTGGGCAATGATTTTTTAAAGCCATACAACTTTAAGTGTGATTATGCGAGAAAAGAAGTATATCTCCTTGGAAGAAGGCAAAACATAAACAAAGGAATTGAATCAAAATTGCATAATAACGGATGGAACTCACCAAGAATCTGATCTTTTATGGGGAGCCTTTAAAACCCAGGTTAGTAAATCCACAGGTGAGTTAGCAGATGACTACTTAAGCATGAAGGAGCACACTTTGTCAGCAGAGACAAGCCCTCATGTGAATCAAGTATCCTTGGTAGTACGAACTTCACAGGGAAATTCAATTGGCACTGGGAGCTTAGAAATAGACACGTTTAGGCCTAATGTCCCAAGAGTAAGTCATGGTAGAGTTAGGAAAAAGAAAAGGAGGAAAATGAGAGAGCCTAGTCCCCATCCTGATAAGGAACTTGGTAGGACTAGATGCCTCCAATTCACTAGACAATTTTTTGACAAACTGAACACCTCTAAAAGGTTGAAGGGGGATGGAACAAAAATCGAAGTGAGTGAGAGGGAGAAATCCAAGGAAACATATCATAATATTAGTAGACTAAGTAAGAATGCAAACTATCACAGGGGCACACGTTACTTCCAGAGTAAACGAAACCCACAACATGAAGGTATGAGATGCCATTAAAAGAGACCTCCCCCCCCCCTCCCTGCCTTAGAACAGTAAGGAGGAACACTTGAGAGGAAGAAAAATTTTGGAAATTGGAAGCGGAGACCTATGTTGGTTTGTGATAGAGTGGAATTTTAGGAACTCCTATGCGTTTCCAAACAAAAAAGGGAGATAAATACAGGTGATTGCCTCTGAGTATAAAATAATTGCTATGTATATGTATATCAAGCATATGAGAGGTTAAATAAGTGCATATTTTGTGCCATTCACGAATGACTTTAAATTAATAAAGAAAGTGTAAAATGTTAGCAGTCTTATAAAATAACATGTATAAAAAGATATAGCATGTTAGCACAAATTCAACAGATGGGAGGGGGGGGGGGGAGAGTGAAGTCTAAAGGTCACGGAGCAGTGACGCAATGGTGCGGCTCCCCAAGCAAACAGTGTGACGTCAGCGCACGTACGATGACGGAGAAGGCCAGACGGCATGACATAAGACCACGTGAGTGTTAGCTGGACATAGTGAAATGCGTGAAACGCCGAGAAAAAAAGAGGGAAATATAAGGGTCATGCACCCCTGGAAAAAGGCTTTTTGTTCCTGGATCTCCTAGTGTTCGTCCCACGGTGGTGAAGGGTGGCAGTGCCTCCATACTCGAGGATTCCGATTAAGGCAGTAGCGGGACTTGGCGGTCGTATCTCCGTGGAAGAAGTAAGCCCGGCAGTCCATAGAAGGCCAGATTCCTGTAGACCATTGATGCAATACAGAACCAAGGGGCAGATAAGTGGACTTTATTTGTGTTTCACTGGATGTGAGTGAGAGATTTGTGCCTCATAGATAAAGCAGAAAAGGGAACATTAATGATATAGAATAAGATTGTGATGCTATTGTTTAGAGAGGGTTGCATTTAATCTTACTGCCTATCACTGTGATAAAGTTTGTTAATATGTTGTAAGAAGCTATGAATATGTTTAGAGTAAGGAATTGATAATTTATAATGACAGAACTACTGAGTTTTAGAAAGATTGTGATAATCATACATGACTAAAGCATTTAAGAGTATAAATATGATTCTTGCATTAGAAAGCTACTGCATAATCTGTTATAAGTATATTTGTAGTATTGTAATATTTTAACTCTGTCCTAGCTGTCAGGAACTCCCTTAAGATGGGAATTAAGCTAATAATATTGAGTGTACCTACTTTTGATATATAATAAACCTTGCTTTTGTTTCTAACAAAGACTTTCTGTGATTTCTGGAATCCGAAGCACTTCTTATAACATATTACGAACCTATGCGGGACACTAGAGAAAAGTAAAGTTTGGCCACGTCTGCAAAGCTGCTAGGTATCATTTAAGTACTGTCCTGAGATTGCCTCTTGATTGTTAATATTACTAATCTAATAGCACTAAGTGGTGCAGCGAAATATAAATTTTCTTGGCGTTTTACGAGAGGTAAATCTCAGACACTCTGATACTCTGGTGTTGCCTCGATCTCGAGGAAATTCCATTGTCCCTCAGAGGTACCACGTGATACCTGATTGAGAGTATAACGGAGATCTGACACAAAGACAAAAGAATAGTTATAACAGTAGAAAGTACGACACAACAACGGCTAAACAGCCAATAACAGAATTTCTGAACACATGGACTACATCTGTTTCCACCATTACAGCCACTCTGGACTTGCTAAATATGCTTTGGACACTCACCACAGGATATGCTGGAAGAAGACCACTCTTTTGCAGCAGATTCCAGCAGAGCAAATACAAATATGAGAGGCAATTCCTGGAATCTGCCTCAGCCCTGATATAGTTTCCAAACCTCAACAAATTTGGGTGCATGAAACTGTAATTTCAGAAGCACTCATCCTCAGATCTTCAGCCCAACAGCCAAGACCACCCAATTTAGTCCACTAAGGGGGTGGGGCCATTTAGGACTCCAGACATGACTTTTATTGCCTTTCTTCAGCCTCACTGTGTTGATCCCTGATGATAGCAATGTTGCCAAAATATAGGAAGTATTAATTAAAGTTATATTTTATAAATTCTTTTCTTTTCTTTTCAATAAAAAAAAAAAAGAATTTATAAAATATAACTTTAATTAATTGAATTTGAAAAGAATAACATGTAAGAAAGTTTTAAAGCGAATAAAAGTTGAGCAGCTCTCAGATGTAAACTGTAGACTAAAATACAGAAATATTATTGAAAAGAAAATGAAAGAGTTTGAGAACAGGAATCAAACCTTGGAGATTCAGTGGCAAACTCTGAAGTAAACATTGATTGATTCTGCCAGAGAGGCATGTGGTGAGGTTGTGTGCAAAGATAAAAAAATCAGAACTCCCTGGTGGACACAGGAAGTTAAAGAGGCAGTGAAGGAAAAGAAGAAAGCATATCAAAAGTTCCTGGCAAATAAGTCAGCTTTTACTCTTACAGAATACAGAGACAAATGTAAGAAAGCTAAACAGTGTGTAAAACTAGCTAAACAAAAGTCATGGGAGGACTTTGGCAAGAATATAGAAAATAAATATCAAGAAGGTGGCAAAATATTCTGGAGGTTGTTGAAGAAGCTTAGGAATGGAGGAAAGAGTGCTGTGAAAGGAATTAGAGATGATAAAGGTGAAATGAAAACAGGAGAAAAAGATATCCTTGAAGTATGGAGTAATTACTTTGAAAAACTGCTAAATGAAACAAACAGTGATGACAGCACAGTGATAAAAAACACTGACCAGGCATGCAGTCAGGAATACATATCCATACTTGAAGTAGAAAAAGCCATCAAAGGCTTGAAATGTGGAAAGGCAGCAGGAGTAGATGATATTCGACCAGAAATGCTGAAGTATGGTGGTATAAGAGTCTTACAGTGGCTGCACTGCATAGTTCAGAAAGCCTGGACCGAGGGACGAATTCCCGATGATTGGAGTAGAGCTCTCATAGTACCCATATATAAAAAGGGAAATAAAACTGAATGTGAGAATTACAGAGGTATTTCCCTACTGAGTGTTCCTGGCAAGATCTATGCAAGTATACTTGAGAAACGGTTGAGAAGAATTGTGGAAGAAAAGCTTGGTAAAGAACAAGCTGGATTCAGGCCAAATAGAGGCTGTCAGGATCAGATCTTCACTTTACGACAAATAGTCGAGAAAGCATGGGAATATAACAAAGATCTGTATTTAAGTTTTGTCGATTTGGAAAAGGCATATGACAAGGTGCCAAGAGAGAAACTATTCAATACGCTGCAGTTATATGGTGTCAATGGGGCATTATATCAAGCAATACTTAGTCTTTATTTTAGTTGTAAGTCAGCAGTTAGAATTGAAGGAAGTACAGGAAGATGGTTTAATGTTAAATCTGGTGTGAGACAAGGATGTACATTATCCCCTCTGTTATTCATTATCTATATGGATCACATTATGAAGGAAAGTGGTATTAAACATGATATCAAAATTGGAGATGTTAATGTCAGCTCTTTGCTTTATGTGGATGATGTTATACTTCTAAATAAATCCGCTACAAGTCTGCAAGATTCTCTGACTAAATTGAATAGCTGTTGTAATAGATATGGTATGAAGGTCAGCAATAAAAAGACAAAGACAATGAAAATAGGCAGAATCATTGAAAATGTCAACTGTGTTGTGAATGGAGAACCTGTGGAACAAGTAAAACATTTCAGCTACTTAGGCACGATTTTTAGTGAAGATGGTAAATTAAATATAGAAATAGACAACAGAATCAGCAAAGCTGGTATGGTGGGAAGTCAATTGAATAAATTCATATGGAATAAGAGAGAAATTAGTCGGAACACTAAATTAGTTGTATACAAGACTGTGTTCAAACCAATTTTAGGTTATGGATCTGAGAGCTGGGTCAGAAGTAAAACACTTGACCAAAGACTAGAGACTGCAGATATGAGAGTCCTGAGAAAGATTATAGGCGTGAACAGATGGCATCAATGGCAATATCGTATTAAAAATGAGGATATTAGGAAAGAACTTGACATTGTCAGCATCCAGGAATGCGTTAGCAGAGCTAATCTCAGATGGTATGGTCACTTAAATAGAATGGGAGAGGAAAGATTAGCAAAACAAGTGTTCTCTGCCAGGTTGGCAGGAAAACGACCCAGAGGAAGACCAAGATATAGGTGGATTGATACGGTACAAAGTGCCTTAGACGATAGAAATATAAGATCTGATAATGTTGGAGTCTTGACAAGTAACAGACTGATTTGGAGGAAAATTGTAGATAGGAAGTTAGTAATGATGTAATTTTTTCATGTAGTACTGTCATATCCTGTACACCCCTTGAGGGTACATGGCAGGAATTTGATGATGATGATGATATTTTATAAATATTGTATACCTTGTTATTTCCTCAAATATAACAGCTACAAATTCAGACCATGTTTCAGGCATTGGCAAATATATATTTAAGAAAAAACACAGGTAAGCAGACATTATAAAGAAAAAAAAATTAAATTGTAATCTAAGCATCTCTTTATGAAGCACAATTACAACAGAAGCAACACACTAAATTTATAGTTTCTTCATCATCATCATCATCAAATTCCTGCACATGTACCCTTAAGGGGTGTACAGGGTATGACAGTACTACATGAAAAATTTACATCATTACTAACTTCCTATCTACAATTTTCCTCCAAATCAGTCTGTTACTTGTCAAGACTCCAACATTATCAGATCTTATATTTCTATCGTCTAACGCACTTTGTAGCGTATCAATCCACCTATATCTTGGTCTTCCCCTGGGTCGTTTTCCTGCCAACCTGGCAGAGAACACTTGTTTTGCTAATCTTTCCTCTCCCATTCTATTTAAGTGACCATACCACCTGAGATTAGCTCTGCTAATGCATTCCTGGATGCTGACAATGTCAAGTTCTTTCCTAATATCCTCATTTTTAATATGATATTGCCATTGATGCCATCTGTTCACGCCTCTAATCTTCCTCAGGACTCTCATATCTGCGGTCTCTAGTCTTTGGTCAAGTGTTTTACTTCTGACCCAGCTCTCAGATCCATAAGTTAAAACTGGTTTGAACACTGTCTTGTATACTGCTAATTTAGTGTTCCGACTAATTTCTCTCTTATTCCATATGAATTTATTCAATTGACTTCCCACCATACCAGCTTTGCTGATTCTGTTGTCTATTTCTATATTTAATTTACCATCTTCAGTAAAAATCGTGCCTAAGTAACTGAAATTTTTTACTTGTTCCACAGGTTCTCCATTCACAACACAGTTGACATTTTCAATGATTCTGCCTATTTTCATTGTCTTTGTCTTTTTATTACTGACCTTCATACCATATCCATTACAACAGTTATTCAATTTAGTCAGAGAATCTTGCAGACTTTTAGCGGATTTATTTAGAAGTATAACATCATCCGCATAAAGCAAAGCGCTGACATTAACATCTCCAATTTTGATATAATGTTTAATACCACTTTCCTTCATAATGTGATCCATATAGATAATGAATAACAGAGGGGATAATGTACATCCTTGTCTCACACCAGATTTAATATTAAACCATCTTCCTGTACTTCTTTCAATTCTAACTGCTGACTTACAACTCAAACAAAGACTAAGTATTGCTTGATATAATGCCCCATTGACACCATATAACTGCAGCGTATTGAATAGCTTCTCTCTTGGCACCTTGTCATATGCCTTTTCCAAATCGACAAAACTTAAATACAGATCTTTGTTATATTCCCATGCTTTCTCGACTATTTGTCGTAAAGTGAAGATCTGATCCTAACAGCCTCTATTTGGCCTGAATCCAGCTTGTTCTTCACCAAGCTTTTCTTCCACAATTCTTCTCAACCGTTTCTCAAGTATACTTGCATAGATCTTGCCAGGAACACTCAGTAGGGAAATACCTCTGTAATTCTCACATTCAGTTTTATTTCCCTATTTATATATGGGTACTATGAGAGCTCTACTCCAATCATCGGGAATTTGTCCCTCTGTCCAGGCTTTCTGAACTATGCAATGCAGCCACTGTAAGACTTTTATACCACCATACTTCAGCATTTCTGGTCGAATATCATCTACTCCTGCTGCCTTTCCACATTTCAAGCCTTTGATGGCTTTTTCTACTTCAAGTATGGATATGTATTCCTGACTGCATGCCTGGTCAGTGTTTTTTATCACTGTGCTGTCATCACTGCTTGTTTCATTTAGCAGTTTTTCAAAGTAATTACTCCATACTTCAAGGATATCTTTTTCTCCTGTTTTCATGTCACCTTTATCATCTCTAACTCCTTTTACAGCACTCTTTCCTCCATTCCTAAGTTTCTTCAACAACCTCCAGAATATTTTGCCACCTTCTTGATATTTATTTTCTATATTCTTGCCAAAGTCCTCCCATGACTTTTGTTTAGCTAGTTTTACACACTGTTTAGCTTTCTTACATTTGTTTCTGTATTCTGTAAGAGTAAAAGCTGACTTATTTGCCAGGAACTTTTGATATGCTTTCTTCTTTTCCTTCACTGCCTCTTTAACTTCCTGTGTCCACCAGGGAGTTCTGATTTTTTTATCCTTGCACACAACCTCACCACATGCCTCTCTGGCAGAATCAATCAATGTTTTCTTCAGAGTTTGCCACTGAATCTCCAAGGTTTGATTCCTGTTCTCAAACTCTTTCATTTTCTTTTCAATAATCTTTCTGTATTTTAGTCTGCAGTTCACATCTGAGAGCTGCTCAACTTTTATTCGCTTTAAAACTTTCTTACATGTTATTCTTTTCAATATGAAATTCAATTTTATCCTGCTCAAGACTAAATAGTGATCGCTTCCAATTTCAAATCCTCTGTACACTCTGGTGTCCTGCACCAGGGAGAAAACATCACTATCAACAATAACATAGTCAATGAGACTTTTCTTATTCCTAGCCTCTTCTCTCCATGTGAATTTGTGCACATTTTTATGTTGGAACATGGTGTTAGTAATAACCAGTCCATGTCCTGAGCAGAAATCCAACAGATATTTGCCATTATTATTAGCTTTGCTCTTTTCTCCAAATTTTCCCAAAATATTTCTGTATGTCTCAGAATCATTTCCTACTCTGCTATTTAGATCCCCAACAAGGACCAAACCTTCCTTTTTCATTGTGTCAGTTGCTTTTTCTAAAGCGTCAAAAAATTCCTCCACTTCTACCTTAGTAGAACCTTCTGTGGGACCATAGGCACAAATAAGTCTCATTGTCCAGTTCCCCATTCTCATATTTGCCCACATTACTCTACTTGAGACTGACTGCCATTCAAGAAGATTAGCCTCGTATTTTGTGTTGAATACTATGGCTACTCCTCCTTTGCTTGATTGTCATTGCCTGAATATAACATTTTGTATTTATTGCTCAGAAAGATCTCACCAGTTTTGGTCTTTTTTGTTTCAGTCACCCCTATTATGTCGATCTGGTACTTATCTAATTCCTCAGCTAGCTCCATTTCTTTGCCATTCAGGCTTCTTACGTTGATAGTACCGATCTTTAACTCTGGTGATGTTGAGTTGGGGTTTGTTTTCAGATTTGTTCCAGTAGCTGACTTTTCGCTGTTCGCCCTGGTTCCCTGGCGAAAACAACGGGGGCCTTGTTTAACCGGGCGACGCCCCAGCCGGCATGAAATTTTGTCATGTTGTACCATCATTTTTTATTTTGGTTTAACCAATAAGAATACAATTTGGTCGGCTAAATCCCAAATTGCCAGCCCATCCTCGTTCGTTCAGTATCAAAGTAGATACCCAACAGGGTGCACCACGAGAAGGTGAGGATTGGACATTAGGTCAGAAGCCCTGGTCGGTTCTCCGCATTCCTTTAAAGGCTATGTGGAGGTCTCCTCTCAGTTATACAGCTTTGACCCTTAAGCATCCCTTTATAGTTTCTTATATTTACCTAATATGCACTACGGGTAGGGATCCCATACGTCCCGTTCCGGTTTGCCCGGGACAGTCCCAGTTTTATTACTTCTGTCCCAGCGTCCCGATATGTTTAGTTCGGGACGCTAAATGTCCCAAATTTTTTAGAATATAAAAATATTAACATTTCTAATAAGAATAAGTACAAGTCATAATATTTTGGATGCTTTTAAAAATGTATGTTTACAAAACAAAAAGCAGAGACATATTTATTTTGTAGTTCGGTGAATTACCAGAATGTTAGAATTTTGGGAAAACGATTTAGTTCCATACATTTCATTCAGCCGGAGAAAAGAATGTCAGAATAAGTGAGACAGTCGCCCAACTTATGTTTAACTAATCGCAACCATGGCATCTATTTCGTTTGTCTGGTCAGCCATAAATTTTTAACAATCTTTTGTCTCAAGTTTAGTTCGCATAGCATACGATATCCGACAGTCCGAAATGTTTCTCATTGGTCGACATGTTTTTGAATATTAACGCACCATGATAGTTCATTTTCTTTCAACCAATGAGAAACATTTCAGACCATTGGATATCGTACGCTATGTGAACTAAGCTTCACGCGCCAGGCGCTAAATTGTTTTTATATCGCTACAGGGTAGGAGATATAATCTAGTTTTGAACTGTTCATTTCATATTCTTGCATTCTCATATTAATTGTAAATATTGTATTGTTTAAATTAATAAAGTTATACCATTTGTTACAAAATGCCAAAAAGAAAGTGTAATTTCAATGAAAAATTGAAGGATCTTTTTCCTTTCATTTTCATAACAAAAAGCAGTGATTGTGATGATAGCTAAAAGTGAAATGTCTTTATATTTCATATATTTATTAATGTTTGATTTAAGTGTAACATGTTTAAGTATTGTCATCTGTTTTTAAGTGTTGTTATGAGAATTCTATTTATTTGGCGTATGTATAAACATTTATGTTATCTACATTAATAAATCAAATTCAAATTCAAACAAATATTTAATTTTTTTAAAATGCATAACGGTAACGAATAAAATTTTTTCTCTTAACCCTTAATTCTACAAAATTTATTGTGTCCCGGTTTTTTGTATAAAAAAATGGGATCCCTAACTACGGATCAGAGAAAGCAGCTATATATATTCAACACTAAACATAACACGATTCAAATTTAGACCACTTTGCAAGAAGTGGAAATTTATATATACACTGACGAAGATCAATTAGAAAAACACTATAGTTATTTATTGTTTAGTGTCAGGTACAAGGCATATATCATCTGCATATCCTAATATTACTGTTCTATTTGTGTGTCACCTTTTACAGTATCACCAATACATTTTTCTAATGCTGAATTAAAAAGGATTGATGAAAAATGGCATCTCCTTGCTTCAATCGTATCATAGCATCAATCCCATAATGAGTCTTTTGTCTTCATGGAGGCCTGAATCATAAAATTAATAATAATATCAAATGGTTCAAATTAGGGTTAATAAAAAAACCTACTTTTGAAAAAACCAGTTTTCAAATTCAAGTATTTCCAAAAAACCAGCTAAACTGGTTTTCAAATTTTTACAAATATATATATATATATAATTAAAACAGTAAAAAAATATTTATACTTATTTTAAAATTTTTCAATTTATTTATTCAATTTCAAACTCCGTGACCTAATTGCAACAACAGTACCCGACTCGATCGAGGCCAAAAACAGAAGACTCAACACCATATTTTGAATTTTCCGACAGAAAATGGTAAATCATTAAAAGAAGATATCAGCAAATTAGCAGGAGAATGCAACTTTGATCCCAGAAATACCATCAGATCACATTGTTTCAGACCCATAAATAAAAGAAAGAAGGGAACAAAGTTTCCACATCTGATGAAAGTGACCTGTGACACACTGACAAGCACATCCAAATTAATAATGGCAATAAATAACAAGTTCAAGGACACTTATCCCCAATTGCGCATATGTTCTCAACCTGACTTAACATTTGCCCAGAGGGTACAAGGACATCATCTTCGAAGACAACTTGAAGAAACATGCCAAAATGGAGACATTTTGGCATGATGGATTATCAACTACAAACAAGTTAAATCAGTGCAAAAATCAGGTGACACTACTAGCAACCACCATGGAGATCAGTGTGCAGGCACTGCATAGGAAATGTGCAAGACCCTTGAAGCTAAATATATGTCCCACAGAACCTTGCACATTTCACTTCACTAGCATATGTGGCCTTGACTCAAACTTCAATAGTATCCAACTAACATCTTAAACCCACGAAATCCCACCTACTTTGGGGGGGGGTGAGATTTGAGTGTCTGCTTTTTAGCAGAACTCGTCCAACTTTGACCTTCATTGGTTTAAAACATCCCTTCTCCACTCAGTCAAATTCATTTACTGTCTCTATTGCTCTCCTAATGCCACCAAACAGTCTGAGCTCTAATTTCCTCTACTTAAAAATTGATTTTCTCCAGTACCACTCTCCTAAAAGTGAAATCATCCTCATAGGAGATTTTAATGTCCACAACACCAACTGGCTTTCCTCCTCCAGTTGTACAGATCTTGCAAGCAAAGATGCTGAAACATTTGCCACCACTAACAACCTTACACAAACTGTTCACATGCCAACCAGAATACCAGATAACCCAAATCCCAAACACCCTAGATCTCTTCCTCACCAATGGCCCTTCCAATATAGAGTGAATGTAATGGACTCCCCCATGGGTAATTCCGACTGCAATCTAGTGCTCATCTCCTCCGGCATGCAGCAACACTTATATAGCCACTCCAATAAGAGTAGTTTGGCATTATAACAGTGCCAAGTGCCTACATGACTTCCATGCCTCATTCCCATGGTTACACTATTATTTCCTGTCTTCCAATCCAAACATATGCACCAAATGTATCACCAAAATAATCCTCACTAGCATGGAAACACACATTCCCCACACTTCTCTGAACTGCCGTCCCCTAACTAAACCCTGCTTCTCCAAAAGATGTGGCAAGGCTGTACAAATGAAAAATCAAGCATACCACAACTGACTTACAAAGAGAACTTCATCCTCCTTCACTGCATATACCCAAGCCCGAAAGAGATGCAAGAAAACTATCAATGCTTCTAAGATAGAATTTGAATGGGCATAAAGCAGGAAACTTGAAGTGTGCAAAATGGTAGCCACACTTTTTGGTCTCTTGCCATAGTAATTGGCTGTAACTTTTGCCCAACACTATTCTCATCCATATCATACCCAGATGTTACTATTGAATCACCACCCACAGAAAAAGCCAAACTCCTGGCTTCACACTTTGCTTCCAATGCATGCATAACTTACAATGGTAAATGTCCGCAACCATTCCAGCTGCCCAACATACAATGTCAACCTATATCCTTTGGCCAGAAAGAGATCAGAAACTTACTGTCTAAATCAGACACACAAAAAAGTCTTTCAGCCCCTGAAGGTTTGGGCATCTAAAATGATAGAGAAAATCATCAATTATTAAGCGACCACCAGTATGGATTCCATCACTGCAAATCAACAGATCTACTTTCATATATCACCCATCTCTGGACAAATGCCACGGAGAAATTTGGCGAATCTCAAGTGGTTGTAATTGATATCTCCAAAGCTTTTGACTGGGTCTGGTTGGTTCTCTTCAGAGACCAGGCAGAAACCTTAAGAGAGATAAGGCAACCCATGAATGCTGTGGAACATATTCCCATTAGTTCTCTGGTCAATTTACAAAACTTTCATAGTTTCTACATTCAGCTTTGAAATAATGCCAACCAGAATATCCACTACGCTTATGTAATTTTGCATCACTGAATTGAAGCCTTTTGGCTCTTTATTTTGCTAATTCCTTTTATGCACTGACTGAGAGTTCACTTATGAAACATACATTTCTCGGACATTTCAAGTTGATTAGTATTGAACAAGAGTTTTTTGCTCTCTTAAGGTTTCTGCCTGGCCTCTGAAGAGAATCAACCAGATGGTGACAGGTCTATGGAAAGAACCTTATGAGGACAGGTTGATGATTTCTTAGAGAAATTGGTTGATAGGCAGAAAAGGGATATGATTGAGACATGCCAATTACTGAAGATTAATACAGAGGAAATTTTTCTGAATAGGTCTGGTGGCAGGAACTAGGGCCATGTGAGAACTAGACTTTTTACTAGGGAGGGTGGCAAGTGAGTGGAATAGGTTCACAGAGTTTGTTGTGGGTACATAGACTATAAATGAGTTAGAAATGAAGTATGATAGATATTGTACAAATCTTCAGTAGTGCTTGGCATAATGTTTAGGGTTTCCCTAAAGTCATTGCTGAAGCAGCAATGACTTGTACCATTTATTGATTTTACCTTACAAAAGATTGTAATATGAAATAGAAAGTGACAAGCAGTGAAGAAAATATTCAAAAGGAATATAATCAGGAGTATACACCAAATAACCTGTGATAGAAGCAGCAATCAAAAACCTAAAATGTAGAAAGACAAGCAAAGTAGATGATGTTCATCCAAAAATGATCAAATATGGAGGTATAAAAGTTATATAGTGGCTGCACTGCTTGAGGTCTTGACAGAAGGTCACATTCTAGAAGACTGGAGTAAAGATCTAATAGTCATTATCATCATCATCATCAAATTCCTGCTATGTACCCTCAAGGGGTGTACAGGATACGATAGTACTACATGGAAAAAATTACATCATTATTAATTTCCTATCTACAATTTTCCTCCAAATCAGTCTGTTACTTGTCGACTCCAACATTATCAGATCTCATATTTCTATCGTCTAAGACACTTTGTACCGTATCAATCCACCTATATCTTGGTCTTCCTCTGGGTCATTTTCCTGCCAACCTGGCAGAGAACACTTGTTTTGCTAATCTTTCCTCGCCCATTCTGTTCAAGTGACCATACCACCTGAGATTAGCTCTGCTAACGCATTTCTGGATGCTGACAACGTCAAGTTCTTTCCTAATATCCTCGTTTTTAATATGATATTGCCATTGATGCCATCTGTTCATGCCTATAATCTTTCTCAGGACTCTCATATCTGTGGTCTCTAGTCTTTGGTCAAGTGTTTTACTTCTGACCCAGCTCTCAGATCCATAAGTTAAAACTGGTTTGAACACTGTCTTGTATACAGCTGATTTAGTGTTCTGACTAATTTCTCTCTTATTCCATATGAATTTATTCAATTGACTTCCCACCATACCAGCTTTGCTGAT
Organism: Typopeltis vanoorti; assembly: GCF_054136105.1. Taxonomy (NCBI): domain Eukaryota; kingdom Metazoa; phylum Arthropoda; class Arachnida; order Uropygi; family Thelyphonidae; genus Typopeltis; species Typopeltis vanoorti. Next base: position 12,271,052 of record NC_143565.1, on the reverse strand, counting down.
TCTGTTGTATATTTCTATATTTAATTTACCATCTTCAGTAAAAATCATGCCTAAATAGCTGAAATGTTTTACTTGTTACACAGGTTCTCCATTCACAACACAGTTGACATTTTCAATGATTCTGCCTATTTTCATTGTCTTTGTCTTTTTATTGCTGACCTTCACACCATATCTATTACAACAGCTATTCAATTTAGTCAGAGAATCTTGCAGACTTGTAGCGGATTTATTTAGAAGTATAACATCATCCACATAAAGCAAAGAGCTGACATTAACATCTCCAATTTTGATATCATGTTTAATACCACTTTCCTTCATAATGTGATCCATATAGATAATGAATAACAGAGGGGATAATGTACATCCTTGTCTCACACCAGATTTAACATTAAACCATCTTCCTGTACTTCCTTCAATTCTAACTGCTGACTTACAACTAAAATAAACACTAAGTATTGCTTGATATAATGCCCCATTGACACCATATAACTGCAGCGTATTGAATAGCTACTCTCTTGGCACCTTGTCATATGCCTTTTCCAAATCGACAAAACTTAAATACAGATCTTTGTTATATTCCCATGCTTTCTTGACTATTTGTCGTAAAGTGAAGATCTGATCCTGACAGCCTCTATTTGGCCTGAATCCAGCTTGTTCTACACCAAGCTATTCTTCCACAATTCTTCTCAACCGTTTCTCAAGTATACTTGCATAGATCTTGCCAGGAACACTCAGTAGGGAAATACCTCTGTAATTCTCACATTCAGTTTTATTTCCCTTTAAATATATGGGTACTATGAGAGCTCTACTCTAATCATCGGGAATTCGTCCCTCTGTCCAGGCTTTCTGAACTATGCAGTGCAGCCACTGTACGACTCTCACACCACCATATTTCAGCATTTCTGGTTGAATATCATCTACTCCTGCTGCCTTTCCACATTTCAAGCCTTTGATGGCTTTTTCTACTTCAAGTATGGATATGTATTCCTGACTGCATGCCTGGTCAGTGTTTTTTACCACTGTGCTGTCATCACTGCTTGTTTCATTTAGCAGTTTTTCAAAGTAATTACTCCATACTTCAAGGATATCTTTTTCTCCCGTTTTCATGTCACCTTTAACATCTCTAACTCCTTTTACAGCACTCTTTCCTCCATTCCTAAGCTTCTTCAACAACTTCCAGAATATTTTGCCACCTTCTTGATATTTATTTTCTATATTCTTGCCAAAGTCCTCCCATGACTTTTGTTTAGCTAGTTTTACACAGTGTTTAGCATTCTTGCATTTGTCTCTGTATTCTCTAAGAGCACAAGCTGACTTATTTGACAGGAACTTTTGATATTCTTTTTTCTTTTCCTTCACTGCCTCTTTAACTTACTGTGTCCACCAGGGAGTTCTGATTTTTTTATCCTTACAGACAACCTCACCACATGCCTCTCTGGCAGAATCAATCAATGTTTTCTTCAGAGTTTGCCACTGAATCTCCAAGGTTTGATTCCTGTTCTCAAACTCTTTCATTTTTTTCTTCAATAAGCTTTATGTATTTTAGTCTACGGTTCACATCTGAGAGCTGCTCAACTTTTATTCGCTTTAAAACTTTCTTACATGTTATTCTTATCAATATGAAATTCAATTTTATCTTGCTCAAGACTAGATAGTGATCACTTCCAATTTCAAATCCTCTGTACACTCTGGTGTCCTGCACCAAGGAGAACACATCACTATCAACAATAACATAGTCAATGAGACTTTTCTTATTCCTAGCCTCTTCTCTCCATGTGAATTTGTGCACATTTTTATGTTTGAACATGGTGTTCGTAATAACCAGTCCATGTCCTGAGCAGAAATCCAACAGATATTTGCCATTATTATTAGCTTTGCTCTTTTCTCCAAATTTTTCCAAAATATTTTTGTATGTCTCACAATCATTTCCTACTCTGCTATTTAGATCCCCAACAAGGACCAACTTTTCATTTTTCATTGTGTCAGTTGCTTTTTCTGAAGCTTCAAAAAATTCCTCCACTTTACATTAGTAGAACCTTCTGTGGGACCATAGGCACAAATAAGTCTCACTGTCCAGTTCCCCATTTTCATATTTGTCCACATTACTCTACTTGAGTAATATGCTATATGTTATATGTTAATCTGTTTGTTAATGTCCACTATATGTTAATGTATATATTAATATGTTAATGTCCGCTATATGTTAATCTCAGCAATTTTACTTTAAGCAAATGATGTTATATCCTTCAATAAATTCTGTTCTGGCACAAGGATGCAGGATTCCTTAACTAAACTGAATAACTGATGTAATAAATTTGGCAAAAAAAAAAAAAAATTAACAACAACAAAAAAGAACAAAAGACTATGAAAATAAGGCAACACATAGAAAACATAAGCTGTGTCCTGAATGGAGACCTACAGAAAGAACAAAATATTTTAGCAATTAGGCACAGTTTTTAGTGAATATGGCAAACTAAATATTGAAACAGAGCTAAAGAAGTAAGGTATGGTGGGGAATCAACTGAATAAATTTATATGGAATAAGAGAGAAATTAACTAAGTTATCAATACATAGCGTGCCCAACTTTTTGATCTAAAAGGTTTATGAAAAATTATGGGAATGAACAGATGGCATGAACCACATTAAAAATGAAGATATTGCAAAAAAGAAGTTGGCATTATGCATGCAGTATTGTGTAAGCAGATTTAATTTCAGGTAATATAGTCACATAAACAGAATGGGAAAGGAAAGGTTAACAAAACAGGTGTTTCATGCTCAGAAAAAGATCCAGATGAAGTTGTAGTTCGATCAGAATATCCTATACATGAAACTACACATCAGGAATCTGATTGAGCTATACAGGCAAACTCTGATAAAGCAATTTACTGAAATGCTACATCACAATGGTATCACAGCAAGCCTTAGTTCATTAATTTGATTATTTATATAAATATTTACACAATTAACTTTTCATACTTCACATACCATCATTACTATAATTTTCTTCAGATGACTGAACAATTCTGACAGTTTTTCAAAAGAATTCCCATAAGCTCCATCTTTCCTATCTTCTTTTGTTTGTGATCTTGATTTAAAAGTAAAAGAAAATTACAGTAAATATGATACAGAAGAAATATAATATTTATTATATAAAAATGGAAAGGATTTTAACTATTATCATATAAAATGTTTCATGATAGTTCAAAGTGTCGTGTTTGGTATTTTTTTCCCCTAGATATGCATACAAACCACAAGAGTAAAAACCATGGCTCACTCCACTATATTTACATACTATAATCTCTCTCTCTCTCTTCCAAGTATCATGCCTGGCTGCCTTACACCTCTGCTAGATACAAACTATAATTCCAACTGCTTGGTCTGCTTTTCTTACCCACAGACTATAGCATATGAGATTTAAGAAAGTTGTCTGACATGTTCCTTGCCAATCCTGCTTCTATTGTATCAATAAATCTCGACAACAAAATAATAACGTACATCCCGATCTGAGGTATAATTTACACTTGCATAATTAGTGATTGACTGACATATGTGCAATCTTTTTAACAAAGATGAATAAGTGTGTGTGAGTGAGTGAGTGAGAGTATGTGTGTGTGCGTGTGTGTTGTGTGTGAGTGCATGTGTTGTGTGTGTGAGTGAGTGAGCGAGCATGAAAATGACACACCTTGAACCTTCACTAGTAGCAAGTCTTAAAGAGCATATATACTCTGTTCCCACATTTTGCTAATCCTTATTCAGTAATGCATAACATGCAAGCTCCTTTTACTTTGCTGACTCCACTACCTCCCATAAGTAAGGTGACCAGATTTTTAGGAAGACAAACTAAGACAAAACGATTATTTAAAAGCTAAACGAGTACAAAATAGTAGCCAATATGAGATCGACCTCATTGAGATACAGAAACCTTTCCTAATCCTATGGTCTCCACTCTTTAAAAGTGTTGCAAATGTTTACTAGGGAGATATGATTCAAGGTGGTTTCCTGTTGCATTCCTTGCCATAAGTATTTATCCTTGTAGCTGTGTGTGTTCACGTGACCGGTTTGCCTGTTTTGAGGGATGAAAATATCCAAGTTACTGGTAGGAAAAAACCCTCTACCACCGTACAAGACCGATTAACTCACCTTTAGTCGAAAGAGACCAGAAAAAGGTTCCTCATGTCATGGATGGGAATCAAACCCAGGTATTTCTGACCAAAGGACTGTCTATACGGACTGAGCTACACAGGCTCACAGAAACCTTTATTCAGAAAATATTGCATATCCTATCGTGTTCATCATCAGATTTCATTTCCTTAAACTGAGTTCCTTTAGTAAGTCTTTATTTAATTTATTTTTCATTCAGAAGCCATATTGCACATGATGAAAATTTATAAAATTATCATTTATCATAATTATCACTTAGAAAGAAACAAACTTAATGTTATTTGGTCTGATTGTTTGACCGTCGTGAACACATGTACATATTACATGTGTGCACGACATGTTATTACTATATTAACATGTACACATAAATGCTTCTATTTTCTCATTTGCTATTTACTTATTTGTGTTTGATAAAATTTCATTAGGTCATGTAGCATAAAGTGACATGATCAACTTACCTACATGACCTACAATACTATAGTTGTTGTTTAAGAGATACTTGTCGCATGAGAGGCTTCTTCAATTAACATGAAAAAACAAGCGATAAGTAATACTATTTATTTTAGGACATATATTTCAGCCTTAAATATATGATTCTCATGTTTTCTTGTGTTAACTAAAGTACTATAATAACCCAACTAGCATGGGTTATAAAAGACAAAGTCAGTAATTTCTTTCTTTTTTTCTTTCTTGCACATACAAGTGCATGTACAAAAATAAGTAAAAAAAAATAAAATAAAATAAAACATAATAAAATCTCCGAGTACATATTATTGGTTTAGCCCCTCCTCCTCTTTCCAGTTAAGCAGCTTGACTGATTTCCCAAAAATAATGTATGACGTGATTCTGATGGCATCCCATTATTCATGTTATATTTATTACAAACGTTTGTATACAATGATGATTATTTATATTTGAAATTTTTCTTTTGGTGTCTATTTCATCATCAAATTCCTGATGATAATCATCAGGAATTTGATGATGAAACATCAACATTATCAAATTTTCTGTCTTCTAAGGCACTTTTTACTGTATCAATCCATCTACATCTTGGTCTTCCTCTGGGACTTTTTCCTGCTGACTTGGCAAAAAACACTTGCTTTCCTCTCCCTCATTCTGTTGAAGTGACCATATCACATGAGAATACCCTGAATACAGGACATTATAACAGCGCTACATGAAAAAGTTATACCATAACTAGCTTCTCATCAACAATTTTGCTCCAAATCAAAAATCCAACATTATCAAATTTTCTGTCTTCTAAGGCACTTTTTATTGTATCAATCCATCTACATCTTGGTCTTCCTCTGGGACTTTTTCTTGCTGACTTAGCAAAGAACACTTGCTTTCCTCTCACTCATTCTGTTGAAGTGACCATACCACATGAGATTAGCTCTGCTAACATATTTCTGAATGCTAACAATGAGAGAAATTGTCCAAAAATGTATTCCTTGACAGAATAAATTTTGTCAAGTTCTATTCTAATATCCTCATTTTTAATATGATACTGTATTGATGCTATCTGTTCACTCCACTGATCTTTCTCAGAACCTCTCAATATCTGTGGTCTCCAGTCTTTGATCAAGTGTTTTATTTTTAAACCAGCTCTGTCACCATAAGTTAAAATTAGCTTGAATACTGTTTTGTATACAGCTAGCTTAGTATTTTGACTAATTTCTCTCTTATTCCATATAAATTTATTCAGTTGACTTTCTACAAAGAGCTAAGATTAGCATCGTCAATTTTGATATCAGATTTAGTAATAGTTTCCTTCATAATGTGATCCATACAGATAATAAATAACAGTAGAGATAATGTGCACACTTATCACATGCCTGATTTAACATTGAATTATCTTCCTGTACCACCTTCAATTCATCTGCTGACTTACAGCTTAAATAGAGACTACATATGGCTCATTATAATGTCCCATTTACACCATATAATGCTATCGCTTTGAAGAGCTTTCCTCTGGGCATCTTCTCATATGCTTTTTCCAGACCTATGAAACTTAATACAAATCCTTGTATTAATCAACTCTTAACTATGTATAAATCTCAAACCTGCCCACGGTTAAGAATACTGCTCATGAAATATACAGATTCACTTCAGCCTCTATCTGTGTTTCAGCACTGTGTCTATGCTATAGGAGCTTCCATGGTCATTGCTCCAGAGAATTAGCAACCATTATTCCTCCACTTTCTGTTACACCTGTTAATGCAAGAGCAGCAGCAGCCCAGCATCCCTTTTCTCCTCTTCCTCTTTTATTCCATCCACCTCTGGAACAGCCTTCCTCACAAAGTATTCCAAAACTACAATCTGCAGCTGCTCAAGAAAAAAAAATCAATGAATTTCTATATCTGTCCTCACTGGCACTGATGTGCTTATAGCTCTCGTGACCTTTCATGTATGAGATCAATATAAAAAATAAATAAATGCATAAATAATATAAAACCTCAAAGATTACATTTTGGAGAAAGTACAGTTACGAACTATGTAGCATCTCCCATAACATCATGAGAAGTCAGTTATTTAGTGATCATGTAAAACAGGCCCTTTTTTTTTTAATCTTTTTTGGACACCATTTGTTGTTAAATGGTGCCAAACACAAACATGAATTAAACTGCAATAAAATGGAAAGCTAACAAGAACAGCGAAGTTAACAATAAGAAAACTTGCTCTGCTGAAAAGAAACCTGAAGATATTGAAAATGAATTAACCTCAGAAATTGCAACATAAAAAGATTATCAGGCAGACAATGTGGGAAATTACAAAACGTCGAGAGACATTTAAAGGAACAAAGGGAAGACAAGAAACTTAAACATCAAAATTAGAAACAACAAAGCACTAAATCAGGTAAGATACTATTGCATAAGGGTAACCAGGTAGATAAAATAGATTATTAAAAAAAAAAAAAGATATCTAGTATAGTAATTCCACCATAATGACCTCCCATCGATGACCAAGTTATTACTTCATGCTTTCCCAGTACAAAAATCAAAAATGTAACAGATGAAACCGAAAAACAGAAAAGTAAAAGATAATTCTAGTAGATTTGAATGATTTAACTATCAATAAGTTCATTATAAGAAATGAAGAAGCAAGCGTGAAGGGTGAACAACATTATTATATTAAGCAGATATGATAGAAATTAATTAAGAAGAGCTATGATAGTAAATGGTTCAATGTTTAGGCTGTGCAGAAGGAATGGATGTTTTTGGATGTGGAGTTGTATGAGTGAAGAGAAATAATTAACTGGTAGGAAACCTAACACAGAGAGTAAGGAAAACTGGATTATGATTATGAGAATGGTGAAAAACTGTGTACGAGGGCTGTTCGATAAGTCCGTGCAAAGTTTAAGGGATGGCACCACCAGTACATATCGAGGGTATTTTTAGTTGCTGGCAACTGCTGGAGGATCACACACTAAGTTTCAGTCAGACAGATCTATTACTCTGCTTGGCATTCATTTGAATCATCAAGTACCATGATTTGTGAAAAAAGGACGAAAAAGAATTTAGTGTAGTAATTAAACATTACTTTTTGAAAGGCAAAACGGCTCAGGAAAGCAAAGCAAAGCTTGATAAGCATTATGGTGAGTCTGGACCTTCGATCAGAATGGTTTATAAGTGGTTTAGTAACATTCAAAGTGGCCATATGAGCACAAGTGATGCTGAACATTCTGGACACCCTGTCGAGGTCACTACTCCGGAAATTATTAAAAAAATCCATGATATGGTGATGGATGATAGAAGAGTGAAGGTGTGTGAAATTGCTAAGGCTGTAGACAACTCAAATGACCATGTACATAATATTTTACATGAACATTTACATATGAGACACTATCTGCAAGATGGGTGCCGTGTTTGCTCACAATGGATCAAAAACGTCAACGTGTGAACTGTTGCAAGGACAGCTTGAAGCTGTTTCAATGGAATTCAGAGGAATTTCTGGCATTTTGTAACAGTGGACGAAACATGGATTCATCACTACCAACCTGAGACCAAGGAACAGTCAAAACAATGGGTTGCAAGTGGGGAATCTGCACCAAGGAAAGCGAAACCATTACTTCAGCAGGAAAGGTTAGCCACAGTCTTCTGGGATGCTTCTTGGAAAAGGGTAAAACAATTACCGGAGTGCATTATGTGACTTTGCTGGATCATTTAAATAATGAAATAAAGGAAAAATGACCACACTTGGCAAAAATGAAGATTCTTTTTCATCACGACAACGCACCCACTCACTCCTCTACAATTGTGACTGCAAAATTGTTCGATTTACACTACAAAGTCCTTTCGCATCCCTCATACTCTCTAGATTTGGCTCCCTTGGACTACTATCTGTTTCCAAACATGAAAAAATGGTTGGCAGGAAAGAGATTTTCGGCAATCACCACATGAGGTGATTGCCGAAACAACTGCCTATCTGGGCAGTGGCCCTTTCCTTAATGCATAGCAATATAGATGTCTGCAAGGAGATGTGTTTTGCATTATGGGAGATACTGAGACAAGGAATGATGAGAGCTTGATTGACCTTTGCTACGAGTTGCCAAGGGATGTACCACCTTACCTCAGTCCTGAAGATATTTTCAGGTGCAAACTTTGTTTGCTTACACTTGGATAAAGGATTAAACTAAATTTATTATATCCAAAAAACCTATTTTGAAAAGTTGGATAAATCATACTATATGGATGGGATGAAAAAACTCAAGCATCGTTGAACTAAGTGTATAGACCTCAATGAGACTATGTTGTAAAATAAAAAACGTTTGTCCCAAAAAAATTATGTTTTCTTCATTTTTGCACAGACTTATCGAACAACCCTCATATAACGATTACCATATTATGAAATTGTGTTAATGATAGGAATGTGCATACCATGGAATTATTGAGGAGAGAATGGCTGTGTGATTCTCCAGTTCAGACTTATTAAGTAAGTGCAAGGATGCCTGCTTACGTATGGCATTAGATAAGAACAGAAATCTGCAAGTGGCCTTCAAGCGTGTCATGCATGCTACAGAAGCGAGTACCAAAATAGGATACAAGTAACTTACATCAGAACAAAAATGCCAGGAGTATATGCACTGAAGTTTTTTATTGAGACATGTATTCAGAAAAACAAATAATAACTTTCCTTACAGCAAATAGTTCAACCAAAAACTAACTGGTCGTCATCATCATCAGTATAATCACAAGGTAAGCTAAAACAAAAAACGTTAATCCTATTTACAGAGCTGAGCCACATATCAAAATGTCACCTTGTGGGAGGTGACACAATTAAATAGGATTACATTTCAAGCCAAAATTCAAATAAAGTAACTGAAATAAAAATTAGATAATAAACTGAATGACAGAGCATTATATGAGAACAACATTAAAAAAATAAAATAAAATAAATAAAAAAGAAGGGGGAAAGCACTATTGTGTACCATTTATGAGGTGACTCTCTTAAATCTTGGCAATAAAGTGGCATTCATTCCAATTTAAATTTGATCAGTGTGGAAGTGCTTTAGCACTATCTTTAAATAACCACATAAAGCTAAACCAACATCGATGCAAGAGGTCTGTAAACTCCATGCTCAGCAAGAGCAGATTGTTTAGGTATATTGTTGTTAATATATAATTGCTGTTTATAGTTATTTTTCAACACAACTTCCTGTTTATCCCAAGTATGAGTGGAGGACTTACACTGGACCTGGTAAACACCAGGGAAGAAGAGAGGAGCTGTTTATCTTTTGTGGATGGTAACCAAGAGGAGATTTTGTTGATAGGAAAAACTACAGAAACTAAACTGTATCTCTTCGGAATCTCACAATCATTTCAGACATGCTTGTGACATATGGGATAAGGAGCTGTAGAGGTTCAGGGTTCTTGGAGATGGGCTTGTAATGATGTACTGGATGATGCGTAATTCTCATTGGAGAGCTTAGGAATTGAAGCAGACAACATCTGCTCTGTTGAGCAAAGATCTGAAGATGTCTACTTGCTGAGATGAATGATGTCCTGAATCTTGTTGTATGTAGCAGCCTCTGAAAGTAGGTTTACTTTCAGAGGCTGCAACATACAAGATTTCAGAAGGGGCATATGGAAAAACGAGAACATTGAGGAAAGCTAATTTTCCATCCTTTTCTTTCTCTATAGTGCATGTGAAATGTGGCCAAGTGTTGATTTTTTGTTAAAAAAGGAAGGTAGGAATACTTCTGAATCTGGCCAGATGGCAAATATATTCATCCACATACCATACTCAAAAGGAAGGTTGAGGGTTGTATTGAAGAGAATAGTGATTCCTCACATACTCAAAGTAGAAATTGGCCAATGCAAGTGACACAGGGCTTTCCATAGCAGTTCCTTCAATCTGTTTGTAGATTTGGTTTCTGCAGATGAACAATAGGCTGAGTGTTTGAGTTGAGTTCCCTCCAGAGAGAGGGAACTCCTCTAATAACAGTTGGTTAGTTAGTCTGATTAGTGTCACCATCCCTGTAGAAACTTCAATACTCGTGATTATTGAAGATATGATTATGCTATAGTGCCTAAAACAATTTCATACCTGGATTTCCTACATAACACTGAAAGGAACTTAATTACTCTCTCTCTCAAGTGATCACACTAATAAACTCCAACTAGAAGTATCCTCAGTACTACTCAGAGCTAAACTTCCTCCCCTAAACTGATCTCTAGCTGAAATCAAGGTCCTAAAAACCCTTGAGAAATAACAACCAGCTCACTATTAACCAAAGCAGACAAAGGCAAAGCTGCAGTGATCATGGATACCATCAAGTACAATGAAAAAATTTCTCTTCTGTTACAAGATTAGTCCACTTACCAGGAGATTACTCAAACCCTACCAATAGTCAAATCAACAAACTTAAGTCTTACTCAACAAAGTGATGAGCTGGTATGAAGACACTTCATGGCCAATCAATAATACATAAATGAGTTCCACTTAGACCCATTGGTGATTGCATACATACCCCCACTTATTGCTTAGCTAAACTCCTAGCTAATTTTTAAGTTCCCCTACTGGCCACACTTCTACAAGCTTCTACGAAAAATTCATCTGAATTTCTGAAAAAAAATAAAAAAACCTAACAATTCAAACCCACAGACCTGATGGTCAGCTTTGATATCCAGGCTGACACTCTTCAACTGTTATCATAAGTTTCCTCAAGACATAGCTGAATTGTTCAACTTTCATGCATTCAGGCTATTTATTCTGCAGAAACCAATACAGGAAGCCCCTTATCACCTGCTCTGGCCATTTCTACTTAGAGAATGTTGAGGAATCACTATTCTCTTCAATACAACCCCAATCATCCTTTTGGATATGATATGACATATTTGCCATCTGATCAGATTCAGAAGTATCTCTATCTACCTTTTTAACCAAAATCAACTTCACCCTGGAGAAAGACAAGGATGGAAAATTAGCCTTCCTGGATGCCATCATTTCCCAAACCCCTTCTGGAATACTTGCTCCATCTATTCACCATAAACCTACCTTCAGACGTGTGCTACATACAACATACAACAAGATTTAGGACATCATCTCAGGAAGTAGACATCTTCAAATCTTTGCTCAACAGAACAGATGTTATCTGCTCCAATTCCCAAGCTCACCAATGAGAATGGAGCATCATCCAGTGTATTATAGTACAGAATGGCTTCACCTCAAGGAAGTTGAAATGCAGTGTTGACACTTATGAGCCCATCACCAAGAACCCTGAACCTGTACAGCAAGTTCCTATCCCATACATTGCAGGCATGTCGAAAATTACTGCTGAGATGCTGAAATGATACAGTTTAGTTCCTATAGTTGTTTTCTATCTTGGTTACTATCCACGAAAGATAAACAGCTCCTCTCTTCCACCCTGGTGTTTAACAGGTCCATTGTGAGTGCCTCCACTGATACTTTGGACAAACAGGAAGCTGTGTTGAAAAATGACTACAAAAACATCTATGCTATATCAGCAATAAACCTGAAAAATTTGGTTTCGATCAGCATGGAGTAGACACTAACCACAGAATCCTCTGGTCCAATAGTCACCTTTTACATCAGGCAGGTTTAGGTTTCAGTGATTATTTAATGGAAGTGCTGAAGCACTTCTACACTGTCCAAATGTAAATCAGAATGACTGTCTCCCTATTTTCAAGATTTAGGAGCATCTCCTCCTCATAAATATAAAGTAATACTGCTTTCCTCCCTCCTTTTTTTTTAAAATATTGCATAATGCTATATCATTCAATATAATGCTATTTCACTCAATTTATTATCTAAGTTTTAATTCAATCATTTAATTTTGGTCTGAATTGTAATCCTGTTTTATTTTGTAACCACCTGCAATGTGACATTCCAGCACATGGGTTAATTCTTTAAAAGGATTAACATTCATTATTCTAGCTTCACATTGTCATTATGCTGACGCACTGATGATGATGACCAGTTAGTTTCTGATCAAAATACTTGAAATAACAAAAATTATTTATTCTTGTGAATATGCATTTAATATACTTTATTATGTCACAAATGTCATTAAAAACCTCACTAAAAATACATATCAAAAGGCTGCTTAGGTGATGGTGTATTATTCATATTAGAGCTTTACAGTATAGACAACACCGAAAAATTAACAAATAAATATTCTTTGAATTTATTAATATATTAATATCCAACATCATCATCAGAGAACAAATTATAACTGTGACAAAGCACACAAGCACTACACTAATATTTTGAAACAATTCAGATAGCCTGATTTTCTCTAAATTAACTTCATGGTTAACCAGCTCATAAAGGGCACCTTCTTAGGACATTAGTTCTGTATTAGTTACAAACTGAATTGTTTGTTTCTGATACTCCTGGCATTTCTTCATATTAGTGCTTCATGGCATAAACCATGAAGCAGATGCAAAAATAAATTAATGTTGGAGCATCAAATCGTACAAAACCAGTCTCACTGGTGAGATCTGGGTTTTAGAGACAGATATATTAACTGGTAGCGAGTGTAAGGACTACAGTATATTTAGGAAGTACAGACATCAGAGGATGGGAGTGTGCTAGTGCTAGTGCTAATGACTTCAGTCCAGTCAGAAATGAAAGCTATGACTGCAATACCAGTAACAATTTTAGATCTGGTAGTGAGTTTAGACACACCTGGTATGAACTGGAGTTAGTCTAACAAGAACAAATACGTGATAGGAAAGACCTAGTGAGAGCAAAATGCATTACCAAATAAATATAATGAATGCAAACCAAGTAATCATCATGGGTGCCTTTAATTATATCAAAAGACAAAGTTCATTACTGACGATGCAAATGCTGATATGCAATACTTGCAGATGATTTAGATTGGCTAGAATTGTGGGCACGTGAAAATGGATATTAGTTCAATGTTATGCTTATTAAATTACTTAAGGAAATTACAACATACAAAGGATATAAATTAAATTAGACTTTAATCTATAATTCCAATATTTCAGCAACGTCACGTTGCCAATTTCAAAGGAACTTAAAATAAAGACATGTGCATGCAGGCACTACACACAGTAAATGAAGACAAAGCAGGAAGCTGTTGTATCTCCTAAAAGTTCTGATGACGCCCACTAGCGAGCAATGTAGATATTCTTGGCCATTGGGCTGAAGGTATTCTGATGTAAGTCTCCCTAATATGGGGTAGTCTCATGAAACTTTGTTGAGGTTTGGCATGTTTCTTAGGGCTGACACTGATTCCATGAATAGCCTTTCAAATTTAAATTTACTACGGCGTATTACTGTGGCTTTTTTCCACCATTTTCTGTGGCATATATCCAGAGCATGGTCGGCAAGACCAGAGTGGCTGTGCTGGTGAAAACAGATGTAGTCCTTGTCTTCTGAAATTCTGATATTCGCTGTCCTCCCTGTTTGGCCAAAGTGGGACAGTTTACAGCTGCATGGGACCTGGTATACACCAGATAGGTCTAAAGGAAGTATTTGGTCTTTTGTGGAGCGGATAAGGGATGCCAATTTTCTATATGATCTGTAACAAGTGGTCAAGTCATGTTTTTTTAGGATGTTTGTAATTTTCACCGAGGCCTCGGATGTAGGGAATGGTGATGGATTTAGAGTAATCCTTGTTGTGAAAGGGGGGGGGGTAGTTGTGGTTCACTGGTTTCAATATTTTTTGGAATTTTTGGGGGGTAGCGATAGCTACCCCCCAAAAAGGATGGATACATTGTTGGTGAATGTATCTGCATGTATGGATGGATTTTCTATATACTGAGAAGACCAAGGTTCTGTCAGGCTGGCAGGTGACTAGTGTGTCTAAGAAAGGGAGGCTATTGTTTTTCTCCTTTTCCAGGGTGAACTTGATTCTGGAGTGTTGGTTGTTAAAATGTGTTAGGAAGGAGAGGAGGGCGTCAGAGCTATGTGGCTAAATAGTGAACACAACGTAGCAAAGCCATATGATTGGTTTCTGTGGGGCAGAGTTTAAAGCTTTCTCTTGAAAGGTCGAGTTTTTAAGTGTTTCTCTTGAAAAGGAGGGGGGAGAGTGGTGAACCCATGGCTATCCCCTCTATTTGTTTGTAGAATTTTCCTTGCCAAACGAAATAGCTTGAGTTCATAGTGAACTAAAATAGGGCTCAGATATTGGGAGGAAATTTAGCTCTAAGGTTTCTTTGAGTGGGACATTTGTGAATAAGGAGGAGACATCGAAAATGACCATTATGTCAGTATCTTGGAGTGTAAGGTTTTCTACGCTGCCTTTGAAATGGGCTGAGTTTTTTATGTGTGATGGTGTGTTGCCAGTATAGTGTGAGCACTTTGGCCAAATCTTTAGCTAATTTGTATGTGGGGGAATCAAAGCCATCCACTATGAGATGTAATGGCACATTTTCTTTATGTATTTTTGGGAGTTCATATCTATGTGTGTGTGTGTGGGGAGGGGGGTTAAACAGTTTTAATTTGTTAATGACTTCTACAGGCCAAGAAGTGACCTTCATAAGGAGCCTATGGAGTTTTCTAATTTGTGAGTTGGTGGGATTGTACTCAATAGGGAGGCAAGTAGCCCGATCTAATAATAGAGCTTTAAGCTTACCTGTGTATTCCACTTGGTTAAGTACTACTGTGGCGTTACCTTTATCCGCTTTAGTGATTATTATTTCTTTGTTTTTCTTCAATTCCTGTAGAGATTTATATTCCTTATTGGATAAGTTGGCCAACTCTTTTATGGAGACTTTTGAAGAGAAAGCCTCAAACTCTGCACCACAGAAACCAACCGTACGGCTTGTTACGTTGATGATGTGTTTGCTATTTGGCCACATGGCTCTGATACACTCCTCTCCTTCCTAACACACTTAAACAACCAGCACCCCAGAATTAAGTTCACCTTGGAAAAGGAGAAACAACAGCCTCCCTTTCTTAGACACACTAGTCACCTGCCAGCCTGATGGAACCTAGGTCTTCTCAGTTTATACAAAACCCACCCATACAGACAGATACATTCACCAACAATCTCCCCCCCCCACACACACACACAACAATATGGAGTTATTAAGACACTAGACAACAGGGCTAAACTTAATGACAATGCCCTAACCTCATCTGCAACACTTTCTCAGCCAATGCCCACCCCCCAAATCAAAAAAATATTGAAACCAGTGAACCACAACCCCCCCCCCCCACTTCACAACAAGGATTACTCTAAATCCATCACCATTCCCTGCATCCGAGGCACCTCAGAAAAAATTACAAAAATCCTAAAAAAAAACATGACTTGACCATTTGTTACAGACTATATAGAAAATTGGCGTCCCTTTTCTGCTCCACAAAAGACCAACCACTGCTCTTAGACCTACCTGGTGTATACCAGGTCCCTGGCAGCTGTAAACTGTCCTACTTTGGCCAAACAGGCAGGACAGCAAATATCAGAAAACAAGGACTACATCTGTTTTCACCAGTACAGCCACTCTGGTCTTGCCGACCATGCTCTGGATACACGCCACAGAATACGGTGGAAAAAAGCCACGGTAATACACCGTAGTAAATTCAAATTTCGAAGGCTATTCATGGAATCAGCGTCAGCCATAAGAAACATGCCAAACCTCAACAAATTTGGTTGCATGAGACTACCCCATATTTGGGAGACTTAATCAGAAGACTTTCAGCCCAACGGCCAAGAATACCTACATAGCCCGCTGGGGGGCATCATCACGACTTTTAGGAAAAACAACAGCTTCTTGCTTCGTCGCCATTTACTATGTGTAGTGCCTGCGTGCATGTGTCTTTATTTTAAGTTCCTGCGAAAATAGCAACGTGATGTTGCTGAAATATTGGAATTATAGATTAAAGTCTAATTTAATTTATATCCTTTGTACGTTGTAATTTCCTTAAGCAATTTAATAAGCATGTTTAACTAATGTCTAAGCCTTTCTAAGAGAGTTCAATGTTAGTAAATGTAAAATCATGAACTTTGGTCTGATGAGATATCCAATATCATTCTATGTTGGCAGGATTAAGCTAGAAGAAACTGATCTGGCTAGGGATCTTTTACAAGGGTGGTCTGAAAAGTTCTCGGCCTAACAATGAAAAATGAATTTATAATTTCAAAATTATTTTTATTTTTCAACATAATCTCTCTTAAGAGTAATACATTTATACTGGTGATACTCCAGTGCCATTATCCTGTCCCTGTAGTGGTTCTCAGTAAGATCTGCAAAATACTCCTCTACAGCTGCATTCACCTCTTGATTCGAAGAAAAACACTGACCACCAAGGAAGAGTTTTAGTGTTGGGAAGAGATAGAAGTCAGATGGAGCCAAGTCTGGGGAATTGGGTGGATGTTCCAACAATTAGTGCAGATCCCTTAATTTTCCCATTGCCAAAACACCTTTGTGGGCAGGTGTATAGTCCTGATGAAAGATGATTTTTTTCTTCTGCTAACCAGGTCTTTTCTCACGAATTTTTTTTTTGTCTAGTCTGCTTAAAAGATCAGAATAATATTTCCCGGTTAATGTTTTACCCCTTCAAAGATAATTAATAAACAAAATGCCTTTACCATCCCAAAACACAGATGCCATGACCTTGTCTTCTGTGGCACTGACAACCGGCTTCTATCCACTGTTTGGATTCTGTTGGGTGCTGGTGAATCCAAGTCTCATCAATAGTAATAAATTGATGCACAAAATCAGTTTTATTCTTGTTAAAATGCTCCAAGCATTGTTCAGAGATTTTCATGTGAGTGAGTTTTTGATCTACTGTGAGCAAGCACGTCACCCATCTTGTGCAAAGCTTTTTCATTTGTAATTCTTCATGCAAAGTTTATCCAATAAGTTCTTTCGAAATGCCTATAGTCTCAGCAATTTCACATGCTTTGACTCGGCAGTCATCCAATACCATATCTTGCACTTGATCAATGATTTCTAGTGTTGTTACATTTTTTGGACATCCTTCAAGTGGATCATCTTCAAGGCTGGTATGGCCATGTTTAAACCTGGCAGTCCATTTCTTAATTGTTGAAAATGAAGGAGAAGAGTGCCCATAAACTTTTCTGAACTTCAAATGAATTTCTTTTGGCGTTAAATCTTCTTTTACAAAGAATTTTATAACTGCACGATACTCAATTTAATCCATTTCAAGGGATATAAACAACACTTTTGCTTTAGACAGCTGTATAAAACAAACTACTTGATAGAATGACTTACAATTTTCCATGGATGCTTATGACAGATGTACAAACTTAGAAAAAAATCTTGCTGATAGTGTTGTCATCTATGGTCGAGGCTGAGAACTTTTCAGACCACCTTCATAGTACATAGGAAGTTGAAGTTCAAGGGCTTATAGCAAAGACTACACATACAACTCAGAGGATAACTGCAATGCTTAAATGAACTTTTACACGTCAAAGTCGACCATAGATGGCAACACTATCAGTAAGATTTTTTTCTAAGTTTGTACATCTGTCATTTTGCTTCTTTACAATGGCTTGATACAACCTCATTTGGACTACCACGCACAGGTCTGAACTGCTGATTTCCATGATAATGCTGATACAGTGGAGAGAATGCAAAGGAGAGTGTTAAAGATGATATCAGGATTGTGGAATACACATTAATTGAGAATTGTGGAATGCAGACACCAGCAAACAGGAGAGATGTGATTGTAACTTACAAACTTCTCAAAGGATCATGAAGGTATACCAGTAGATGGAATTTTTCACTTTATGGAAGGTAAAAAGAGGACCAAAGAAGAGAAAAATTGATTTGTTTTGCACTTGAGAGTAGAGAAGTTCACTGGCAACCTGTTCACTACTCTCCTAGTCACCTGGCAGTCATGAGTGGTTTGTTAATAAATGATTTCCAAGAGAGATATGACAAGTTAATAATCATCAATGTGGGCCAACAATATATCTTTGGAGTCCACACAGATTAATGTAATAATACTACTGCTAATAATAATAAATAATGAAGAACACCAACAAGTTTCTTTACATGAGGGACTGCTTCATTTCTATAATGTTTTCTAAAACAGGTATTCCATCTTTTATTAGATCATTCCATTCCTGTACAGCATTGAACAAGTCAGTAGATAAAGCCTGAATTCTTCTAAAAATTTCATTCTGTGAATCAGTTATCTCTGGTTCTGAAAAATATAAGAGAAAAAAAAACCACATATTTATCATCTTCAAACAAGGAAAACTATGCTAGCTTTCCACTTTTCTTGAAAACTTTTGATATTGTAAAAGTGTATATAAAGAGATTTTTTGCATGGAGTTGAGGGAGACAAAGATAGAACAGAGTCCATCCCTGGAAGCTATGTAAGGAGGATGTGCATAAGGAAATGAGAAGCAGGTTGTTTGCATGGAGAGTGATTAATAAAGAGAACATATTGCCTGAAAGCATGGTAAGTGCAGAAACTCACCAATAAATAGTTTGCTATTGCAAATTTCTGTTAAAATAGCACTATGGCTCTAGGACTTTGTGGTTTATGACAGTATCTGATAAATGAGTGTAAATGATGGATAACTCACTGTTAGAAAGCAACTTTTTATGCATCTTCAGTGCACTATCTATAATATGGATAAAATGGCTAAGCCAACGAAGCCAGCAAGTTAGTAAGGGAATTAACAAAGTTCTGTATTTAAGTTTTGTAGATCTGCAAAAGGCATATCACAATATACCAAGAGAAAAGCTATTGAAACACTTCAGTAATATGGTGTCCATGGGGCATTATACCAAGCAATACTTAGTCTTTGCTTGAGTTGTAAGTCAGCAGTTAAAATTGAAGGAAGTACAGGAAGGTGGTTTAATGTTAAATCTGGTGTCAGAAATAATGGATGTACATTATCCCCTCTGTTATTCATTATCTATATGGATCACATTATGAAGGAATGTTGTATTAAACCTGATATCAAAATTGGAGATGTTAATCTCAGCTCTTTACTTTATGTGGATGATGTTATACTTCTAAATAAATCCACTACAAGTCTGCAAGATTCCATGACTAAATTGAATAACATTTGTAATAGATATGGTATGAAGGTCAGCATTAAAAAGACAAAGGCAATGAAAATTGGCAGAAACATTGAAACTATCAACTGCATTGTGAATGAAGAACCTATAGAACAATTAAACATTTCTGCTACTTAGGCACGTTTTTTAGTGAAGATGGTAAATTAAATATGGAAATAGACAACAGAATCAACAAAGCTGATATGATAGCTGAATATATTTATATGGAATAAGATAGAAATTAGTCAAAACACTAAATTAACTATATACAAGACAGTGTTCAAACCAATTTTAACTTACAAATCTCAGCACTTCACCAAAGACCACATATATGAGAGTCCTGAGCAAGATTAGGGGTAGTATAGACAGGTGGCATTAATGGCAATATCATATAAAAAACAAGGATATCAGGAAGGAACTTGGCTTTGTTTGCATCCAGGAGTGTGTTTGCAGAGCTAATCTCAGGTGGTATGGTCACTTAAACTGAATGGGAAAGGAAAGAATAGCAAAATCAGTGTTCTATGCCATGATGTCAGGAAAAAGACCGAGAGGAAGACCAAGATAGAGGTGGACTGATAGAGTAACTGCCCCTAGAAGACAGAAATATAAGATCTGATAATGTTGGAGTCTTGACAGATAACAGAGGACTATCTTAACATTCTGTACACCTCTTGATGGTGAGGGAATTACAGAAGGGATTATAAAACAAGTGAAGGGCGAGAATAAGGGCACTCATTACTAGGATGTGTTTTGAATGTGGTTGGTAATTTAAATAACATTAAGATTCAATACAATGGATATGTTGCTAGTTAAGTGAGACTCATACAATGTGTCTAGTGATGCCATGGAGGATGCTATAATAATAATAATACCATTAGTCCTGCTATGAAGCTCACAAATGATTCCTTCTGTTAGTTAGTAATATGATTTTCAACTATATACGAAGTAATTAAAATCACCTAATATGTAATGTTGGTTTGGGTATTTCAATAGTTACAACTGTTTTGCTGGACTGCGTGTTTGAATCTCACTATGGCATTTGTTTTTGTGGAAATCTTTTACACGGTAGGTCATTTTAATTACTCATGTATATTTGAAAATCATATTGCTAACTAGCAGAAGGAATCATTTGTGAGCTTCATAGCAGGACTAATGGTATTATTATTATTATTATTATTATTATTATAATAGCATCCTCCATGGCATCAGTAGACATTGTATGAGTCTCACTTAACTAGCAACATATCCATTGTATTGAATCTTAAAGTAAGTTTATTTGAAATTTTATTTGTAAGCAACACCAATGCACACTTCTGTAAAGCTTTAAATTATGAACATTTTATTTTGCTTCAGATATATGAACAAAATAAGTCAAGTATTTGCTTTTAGTACTTTCTCAACTTACCTTCCAAAAACACAAAATTTTCAGTTACACTGTCATGAGAAACAGAATTCTCAGATTCTTGTGAACAATCAGGAGAGGTAACATCAGCTGATGTATCTGATTTTCTACTCCTCCTGTGGATTAAAAAATAGTCATAGTTACCAACTGAGCATGAAATAATTCCTTTGAAGGAATTAGTAATTATATTATTATTACAAGGGAATTTCCATGGAATCCACACTCACTGCAGGAAGCACACTAAATATTTTGATGAGCACTAACCATCATTCATACAATATTGCCATACTTCATTTTGAACTCATTCACTGACTAAACACTCAAAACTTATTCCAATAATCTATTCTTTTCATTTGCTGCTTTGTAAGCAAAAAAACTAGTCCTCATGTTCTTTCTAACCATACTCTTACAATTCCCAGGAATGATTCTAGCCTTTTCTCCACGTCATATACCTGAAAAATTTCCCCTGCATCAGTCCTATAAAATTCTTACTAAAAGTAATAAAAATTTAATGACATATATGCAAATTTACCATTCAATTTTTTTTATTACATGTGGACTCCTTGGAGGTAACAAGAAATGATAAATAATAATAATATAAAATGAGCATTATATCAGTAAATATATTTTACTGATATAATGCATTATAATAAAATGCCATTATCAATGACATTTTATTATAATGCAATCCAATCTAGAAACACCAATGCACTGTGTGTATATGTATGTGTGTGTCTGTGTGGGGTGGGCAGTAGATGCCGTCGAAGATTATTATTATTATGATTCAGACCACCATGGAGTCAAAAGACTTATCGTGGGACACTCATCCTAGTAAACACAAAGTCTATCACATCCCTCCTTGAACTTATAGACAACTCTTGCTCTCACCACTATCAGGGAAAGCATTGCACAGTTCGACCACCCTCCATGCAAATAAACTACCCCTCACCCTCCTGCTCACAGCTTCCCTTCACAACTTCCAGAGATGATAGTAGTGTAGTAATTGGAGAATTAAATAGTAAAGGAAATGGCAAGTGCATGTAGTGGAGTACAGTACAGTGCCCTCCTGCGATGAGTCCTTGGACTCCTAATAATAATATATATCAGAAAGCTAGCTACCTAGAATATAAAAATTACAGTTAACAAGAATTCACTTCCAAGGCTAAACAACATTCTCTTAAAAATAAACTGTCACATCAATGTCATCTAATCAGAGCTTTAAAAAAAAAAAAAAAAGAAGAGAACATATGGAATACAGAAACAGACTGCAATCAGAAATATACTACAATAAATTAGCCTCTTTTTGCAGGCATAGACTTCTGTGGCTAATTGGTTCAAAAGATATATTTCAGTGATTACACCACATTTTTTACTATTCAGTTATAAAAAACTCAGCCACTGGGGAGGGCAAATTAGTCTTTTTCGGTGCCGGTCCCAAGCCCGGATAAATGGGGAGAGTTGGCGTCAGGAAGGGCATCCGGCCATAAAAAAAAACCATGCCAAAACCAAGGATGAAATGTTGAATAACAGAGAAAGGACCATGGCTAGGCATACCCTGTAAGCGACGTGCAGTTCTGTTGCCCGAGGACTGTGAGAGGTGGGCTAAGGCTACTGAACCAAGGATGGGTTCGGCTAAAGAAGTGAGTCCAACAGAAAGAGAGTGTGTGTAAAGTAAGAACAGGGTCGCTGAATGTGGGTATGATGAATGAGAAGAGGAGGGAGATAGTGGACATGATGAGAAGGAAGCTGAAGATCTTGTGCGTGCAGGAGACAAGATGGAAGGGCAATAAAGCAAAGGAGCTGGTGGAGGGATATAAACTGTTTTATAGCGGTGTGAATGAGAAGGGAAGAAACAGAGTTGGAATTATCACCGATAAGGAGCTGAAGGGTGGAGTCTGCGAGGTGTGCCGGAAGAATGATCGGATTATGAGCGTTAAGCTTGAGATGGGAGGAAGTGTGGCTATGCCCCACAAGTAGGTTGTGATGAGGAGGAGAAAGAGACATTCTGGAGAGAACTTGACCGAGTGGTAATGGGAATCCCTGATGGTGAGAGAGTGATCATCGGAGCAGATCCGAATGGGCATGTAGGAAGGCAACGAAGCAATGAAGAAAGGGTACATGGGGGTTGGAGTAGTGGTGAAAGACATGAAGAAGGTAAAAGAATCATAGAATATGCTGTGGCCTTTGATCTGGCTATAGCTAACACGTGGTTCAAGAAGAGAGTTGGGCATCTGATAACCTATAAGAGAGGGGAAAGAATGAGTCAGATTGAATATATTATGTACCATAGAAAACATCTGAAGGAGATGAAAAACTGTAAAGTGATTAATGGAGAAAGTGTAGCGGCACAGCACAGGTTGGTTGTGGTAGACTGTGATATAAAAGGGGAAAAGAAGAATAGACGGAAGTGGCAGATACAGAGGAGAATAAAGTGGTGGAAATTGGAAGAGGAAGGCACAAGGAATAAGTTTAAAGAAAAGGTATTGAAAGAAATGAAGTTACCAGAGGATGTGGAAGAATGGTGGGATGTTAATAGTCGGAATATTAGAAAAATTGGAGAAGAGGTGCTTGGTATAACATCAGGAAAGGGACTGCCTGAGGATAAGAAGGCATGGTGGTGGAATGAGGAGGTGCAGTTGGAGATCAAGGAAAAGAAAGAGGCAAAGAAAAAATGGGACATGACTGGAACTAGAGCCGACAAGGAGGCATATAGATTAGTGAAGAAAAATGCAAAGAGAGCTGTGGCAAGGGCAAAAGCAAGGGCAGTTGATGAGGTTTATGAACTAGAGAGAAACGGTGGTGAAGCTCAGTTGTTGAGAATAGCAAAAGCCAGAGATAAGGCCTCGAAAGATATAACATCAGTCAAGCAGATAAAGGATGCCTCAGGAGTAGTATTACAAGAGGAGGACAAAATCAGAGGAAGATGGAAAGAATATTTGCATAAACTACTCAATGAGGAGAATCCAAGAGAGAGGTATGAGGATGGAGAGGCAAACGAGAGACCGGTGCAAGACATAAGTAGAGAGGAAGTGGATTGGGTACTGAGAAAAATGAAGAATGGAAAGGCTGTGGGGGCAGACCAGATACCTGGGGAAGCATGCAAAAGTTTGGGCATTGAGGTCGTGGATATGTTATGGGATCTGATGAGGAAAATAGCCCAACAGGAAAAGATACCAGAGGAATGGAGGAAAAATATTCTCGTCCCAATTTACAAAGGAAGAGGAGATGTTCAAGACTGTGGCATCTATAGAGGGATAAGCTGATATCATACACATTGAAGATGTGGAAAAGAGTAATTGAAGGGAAAATATGGCAGCAAACGAAAATTGGTGAGGAGAAGTTTGGATTTATGCCAGGAAGAGGGACAACGGATGCGATATTTGTGCTAAGGCGATTGATGGAGAAATATAGACAGATGCAAATGGAGCTGCACATGGTGTTTATAGATCTGGAAAAGGCATACGACAGAGTGGCCAGGCAGGAGGTATGGAGGTGTATGTGGAAGAAGGGGGTGTCGGAGAAGTACGTGAGGTTGGTGAAGGAGATGTATGAGGGAACAGAAACTCAGGTCAGGTCTAGTGTCGGCATGACAGAAGGGCTCCCCATTGTCGTAGGGGCAACACCAAGGGTCAGTTCTGAGTACCTCTTTGACCTGGTCATGGATGTATTAGTGGAGGATGTCAAGAAGGAGGCACCATGGAGCATGCTGTTTGCCGATGACATTGTTCTAAGCAAATCATCCCGAGAAAAGCTTGAAAATACCCTGGAAGAGTGGAGAAAGGTATTGGAGGAGAGAGGCATGAAAATTAACCGGGAGAAGACTGAATATATGTCAACGGGGAGTGACGAGGATATGATCATATGACTTCAGGGTGAAAGGCTAATTTCAGGGAAGAAATTCAAGTACCTTGGGTTGGTCGTCGAGAGGAATGGTGACCTGGATGAGGAAATACAGCACCGAATAACATGCGACTGGATGAACTGGAGGAAGATGAGCGGGGTCCTGTGCAACAAGAGAGTGAGTTGTAAGAGGAAAGGAAAGCTGTATAAGATGGTGGTGAGGCCGGCGATGCTTCATGGCGTGGAGATGTGGCCTACAACAAAGGCACAGGAGTGGAAGATGGAGGTAGGAGAGATGCAGATGTTGAGATGGATGAGTGGCGTGACAAAGAAGGACAGGATAAGGAATGATTACATCAGAGGGACAGCGAAGGTGGGACCAATTGGCAAGAAGATACAAGAAAGTAGGGTGAGGTGGTTCAGACATGTAGAGAGGAAGGGTAAGGAGTATGTTGGTAAACAAGTGGAGTATGGAGTTGGAGGGAAAGAGGAAAAGAGGCAGGCCCAAGCTCAGGTGGAGGGATTAGGTGACAGAGGATCTTAGGAAGAAAGGATGGAGTCCGAAGGACGCCCTGGACTGGAGAACTTGGAAGAGGAAGGTTAAAGATTGGTGCATCGATCCCGTTTAACATTGGATAAGGCATAGTGAAAGAAAAAAAGAAAGTTATACAAAATACTGAAATAATAGTTCCCGACAAGTTTTGTAAATCGTAGGATTTACATCTTCAGGGGGTAAATAGTATAACTTAAAGTTTAAACAAGAGAATTAATAAATACAAATCATAACCATCTGGCTATTCATAAACTCAAATAACAGAATGCAGATATAAAACGTTATTGACGTTGAACAATACTGGACAATGTCACGTGTTCTTGTTCTCGTTCATACAGACGTGACATCGTCCAGTATTGTTCAATGTCAATAACGTTTTATATCTGCATTCTGTTATGTTTATGAATAGCCAGACAGTTATGATTTGTATTTATTAATTCTCTTGTTTAAAGTTTAACTTATACTATTTACCCCCTGAAGATGTAAATCCTACGATTTACAAAACTTGTCGGGAACTATTATTTCAGTATTTTGTATAACTGAATAATAAAAAAATGTGGTGTAATCACCGAAATATATCTTTTAGACTCTTTTTTTTTTTTTTCCCAACAATAAAATAAAGTAAAATGAAGGAAAAATTAAAGCCATTTGGATAATAACACTGTGTAAAACACAGCATCGTCTCCCCACCAGCAACTAGAAGGCAGATTGTATATTTAAGAACAAATATATTATGTATATTATGGAACAAATTGTATATTTAAGACAATTTGTCTTAAACTATAGACAGTTTTGGAACATTCATTACTTGGATGCAAAATAAGACTCTGTTTCTGTCACATAACACAAAAAGATTACCCCCCCCCCCCAAACCGGCCACGACGTCTATAGACATCGAGCTAAATCTGGATACAAAGCTCTAAAACCAATTGAATAACATGGATAAGAAGTGCAATTTGGTGTCACTATTTCATCCACATTGGCCAGTAGGGAGGTTAAATATCCATCTCATAAATTTATTTCAAAATATCTCTTGGATGGATCATACATGATCTATGGATATCAAAATGCCCTATTCCATCCTTTCTCCAATAATACTCAAAATATTAAAATTAATCTTCCAGAATGCAAAATACCAATAAACCTAAAACCTGCAGCAATAAAAATTATACATATAATGTGCACTGTCAGTAACAGACAAAATTATGGAAAGAACTGCCAAAGATAATCCAATATATGTAGAGAAATTTAATGTGTATCCAACATATACAGGTTTTATAAAAACAAAGAAATTACCATATTTACTCGAATATAACTTGCACTTTTTTCCCCAAATTTAAAGTGAAAAAATCATGGTGCGAGATATATGCAGGGGGGGGGGTCAGTAACTATAGTTTTTCAGGAAAAAGTTAAATTGACGTTTATAATTAAATTCTCAGAATTCATTATAATTGCTCACATTATTTATAAAATGAATAATGATGCAATTAAATTTTAATTACCAACATTAGTTATGTGATCAGCAACTCACCTTCATTTGAATCTTTAGCAACAATGCTTCTGTAATTAAATTAAAACAAACAGTTTCATTATTGTTTGTCCTTTTATCATTTAGGAATCATAAGATCACTATGATTTAAAAAAAAAAAAACTGAACATGGGTATGACTTACCAAAAATCTACTATTTGCCATTGCTACTGCCGATCTTGCACATGACTGGTGCGGTATTAACAAAAGATCATGCAACTCAACAACAAAGGCAAGCTGATGACTGTTGAGTTGAAATGCTGATTCTATTCAACCGAATTCCAAAATATCTGAAACTTCCATAATAACATTATCTATTTCTTAAAGCTGTAAATTTTTTGTGCGCAAGATATATGCAAAACTTTTTTAATTTCTTTTTTTTTTTCATAAAGTAAAATTAGGAGTGCAAGATATATTCAAAGGCGAGTTATATTCGATAAATATGGTATTTTTACACACATCAAATGTAGCAAAAGTGGCTAAATCAGCTCATCAGGTCACTTGGTTATTGAAGAATATTTGACAAGCAGGTTATTGTTCCTCTTTATCAAGCAACATTGATACGATCCCATCTTGACTACTGTGTGCAGATCTGGGCACCAAGGTTTCTTGGTGATGGGGTAGAGGTAGAGAGGATCCAGAGGTGAGTGACCAAGATGGTAGCTGGTCTATGGAATGAACCTTATGAGAACAAGTTGAAGATTTATGGGTCACAGAAACGGTTGGATAAATGGTAGAAGAGTGTATTATCTTATTGGATGATCTCTATGACATAATTAATTAATAATTAATCCATGGCATATTCAAAATGGATAAAACTACCCTATCTTTGAACCAGCTCTTCTAAAAATTACAGAACATACAATCCTCTTAAATAAACTCAAAAACAGGTGACATAAGAGCTGAGCAGAAGAAATGAGTTGCAGATCTCCTATAAAAGAGAATCAACATAACAAATATATAGAGGTGAGTGACCAAGATGGTAGCTGGTCTATGGAATGAACCTTGTGAGAACAAGTTGAAGATTTATGGGTCACAGAAACGGTTGGATAAATGGTAGAAGAGTGTATTATCTTATTGGATGATCTCTATGACATAATTAATTAATAATTAATCCATGGCATATTCAACATGGATAAAACTACCCTATCTTTGAACCAGCTCTTCTAAAAATTACAGAACATACAATCCTCTTAAATAAACTCAAAAACAGGTGACATAAGAGCTGAGCAGAAGAAATGAGTTGCAGATCTCCTATAAAAGAGAATCAACATAACAAATATAAATGGCATTAAAAAAAAAAAAAACCTTGTAGCATTCCAGCAGGGTCAATTTTACTGCCATATTTATTCAGCACTTTTGTACAATAACTGTATAACCTATGTCCATCAATATGATTATTCATCCCACCAATAGCCTTACATTATTATTATTACTATTATTATTCAAGATCTCCATGGAGTATAACTTATCATCAAAGGTTTGTCTTGGACACAAAGTATATCATACCACTGCTGAAACTCATTTATTGTCAGTCATCTTGAACAATGTAACCTAAGCTCTTACCGCTCTCCATGCACAACATACTTTTAAGCCATCTATTGTTTCCTTTTGTATCTTCCAGGGAGAGCCACTTCTACTTGTCTTCCTTGCTCCTCTATGTGCAAAACCTCACCACTGTCAAACCAATAAAAACATCTTTCATAACAGCTTAAATGTCTAGTCATATAATTCCTTCATCTTCTAATTATATGAAGGGCCAAAGGCTTCATATAATCTTCTGTCCACCAGACCACAGATTACATGTACTCATTCTATAAGCCAAGCACTGCAGTCTCAATATCACTTTCATTTGCTTCTCAAGTTATGTATAAAATAAATCCACTAAAGTTACTTTATTATTTCTAATCTTGGTAACTGGATTTCAGCACAGTAATTGCTTCTTAGGAGAATGGATATGACAACCAGTTTCAAATGTGGTTTGAAACTGGTTGGAAGCAGGATGTAATGAATGTTACAGGGAAGTTCTAAGCATTCCAGAGCATGTGGCCATCCTGGGTAGCAGGAAGTATACATACATATTAGTTTCTTTTTTAATTTATAAGCATCTTAAATTACACGTTTAGTCTGTATTACTTTTCGAAGCAATCCGTGAAACTCTGATTAATGCAAATAATATCAAACCTACATGGAATCAGGTGATTCTAGAAAATACGTTTTGAAAATTCCAAAGAAGATTTTCTAAACCATCCAACAGTCTATTAACAGCAATTTGCAATCTCATCAGCCGAGAGAAGTCTGATGTTTTGTTTTCCAAGTTCTACAATGCATTTTGTATCACACATATCCGAAAGCATGCTCGTTGAAGAAAGTACACTTTCGCCACATCATTCACGTAAACTGTTCCCATTATTCTTTAATATCTGCCTGCGTGCGAATAAATAAAAAATAAATTGTTTGCATGCTAGACCTATAATATGGCTGAATAGGAATAAAATATTACACCTGGTATATCCCAAACAAGCTTTTCACTTACTGCCAATGATAATTTTTGAAATGACAAATAATAACGATGTACCAACAGCGTAAGCCTGGATTAGGGTTGCTATATTGACATAATTATTATGTCAATACTCGACGGAACGTAATTGTGAAAATTACCAAGTCTACAGTAATGGAAACTAACAAAACTATCAAGTATGAAAAATACAATCCATATCCATAACTGAGAAAAGTAAGATAACCGTTTTTAATATAATTTCAAGAAATATAAACTTACCTAGACTTTTTTTTACGAGGCATGTCGCCAATAGCAACTATCAACATTACAAGCATGCGCTTCCAGATTCAGAAGACAGAATCATCCTTCACTTTTGAGTTCTCTACGCCCAAATTGCGCCAATAGCTTTTCTTGCTTACAATAGGCCAGCCTTTCCCAGAATTTTTTTACGACGGAACACTTCTCAAATCCTGAACTTTCCATGGAACACCTTGGTTATTTTGTAATGTATTAATAATTAATTATGGCATGATCATAAAAATGCAACAAAAAAGCATTCTTGAAAGCATCTAAACAAGATTGCGATCTTCATGTTCATGAGTAATGTAAAGCTCAAGCAAGAAGGTTAACTAGTATAGCAACGAAGGCTAAATCAGATTTTTAGAGAAAATTAGCTAAGCAGGCAAGTAAAACCAAAAGAGTTTTTCCGCTACATAGCAAACAAGAGAAAGAATGATTTTCGAAAGATTTATTTACTCGATGTTGATGGTAGGAAAAAGTGATCACTTTGCAAGAGGATATCATCCAGTTAATGACATTGCGGTTATTGTGGTAGATAAAATTGAGGTATTCAGCAGGGGCGAATATTCCGGGTGTGCAATGTGTGTGGTGCTCATCCACTAAATGTCAGTATCACCGATATTAGATTTTTTGCATTTATTTCCGTGACTCCCCTAATTGTTTCCAGACTTCGCGTGATTCTTAAAATTAAACACAATATACTAATGCTTCATTGCCCTCTTGACGAGGGTAATGAAAAATTAGTGCTTCATGAAGAGGGCACTTTTCGATAAACTTTGCATCGCATTTGCGTTAATAGCCTGGGTGTGCTTTCAAAATACATACACCTTTGATCCGTTTGAAAAGATGTAAAGAGATGCAGTGGGTCAAATTCTTAGCGTTCTAATATTTTTAAAGGGCTCAGAAGGCGAGACTGGGTGAGCTAAGAGACAATAGCACCTAATGGCTGTGATTGGTTATTGTGTCAACCAATCCAATTGAAGGCTGTCATTTGTCATGAATTGCTGTTTCTGTTTTCTGAGTTTCATGTTAAGCATGCATGAAGTGTGAACTCACATGGTAGGCAAGTTTTTATATATAATATAAACATCATGGGCGAATGGAATATTCCGGGTGCGGTGCTCATCCACGAAATATCAGTATCACCGATATTATATTTTTGCATTTATTCCTTAAAGACTCACCCAGTAGTTTGCAGACTTCGCACGCGATTCCTAAAATTGAACACAATATACTGTGCTAATGCTTCATTGTCCTCTTCACGAGGATAATAAAGTATTAGTGCTTCATGAAGCAGGCGCTTTTCGTTGATTAAACATTGCGTGACATTCGCGATAATAGCCCGGGTGTGTTTTCAAAATGCATACACCTTTGGGCCATTCGAAAAGATGTAAAGAGGGTGCAGCATGTCAATTTTTTAGTGTTGTATTATTTTTAAATTGTTGAGAAGGTGCTAAGTGAGCTTAAATTTTGAATTACAAAATTTGAGCTTAAACTTAAAGCGCACACATATCACAAATGTTAATTATTAATAATTCGTTTGCTATTAATGAAAGTAATTCTACTCACACTTATTCCTTCCTTTTATTTCCTATTCTTACATGTCTTATAAATGGTGGTTCACATGTTTTCATCTTTTAGTATTTCAAATATACCAACCAATTATAGCATTCTCGTTCATTGTTGTTTTCTAATAAATCCTAAAACAAACAGGTTGTTCCCCCACTCTACGCAGATTTGGTTACAATTAATTGATAAATTAAAATATTCGAAGTTGTCCAGCAATTAATTGCATTGGACCAATTAAGAAGATGAGCATTGATGTGCTATACACTCTCAAAACTGTCATACATCGATAAAAATGCAACCATGCGGTCATGGGTATCAGCAGAGGAGGAAATGGGACATTTCCCCCATCCGTTATCGAGAAAAAATTCCACAAATTATAATCGTAAAAGTGATTGAGATATGTAACCTTACACCCTCGATCATGGGACGCTTTGTCTGTCTTAAAATTTTATTACGGGTTGGCCTGTTTCGTCCCACTGTGGGGTAACCATAGAACACGTGTTTTATTACAGAAATAAAACACGTGTTCCTATTTTTGGTTCTTCTTTTTCTGATTTATGAAAAAAAATGGTCATTACTGTTGTGAACTGTGACCATTCCTTTGCCCTCTATGTCTAGCAACTCACGGAGTGAAGTTGTGAATTGTAAATTTATAGTGAAACAAATTTAAACAGGAAAAATACATTTTAACAGGTAAGTGTATGTAATTTATTATTATTTTACTTTTATCTTTTTATTTATTTTTATTTATTTATAGTTTTTAAGCTGAAATAATTTAATTTAGGATTTTGGATTCAATTAATTAGTTGTTTTTTAATAAAATATGCTGGTCAATTTTTTATATATGGAATTGTGCTAAAGGCTGTATTAATTCCAAATACTTCTTATTTCTAAGAATTAAAGATCATTAAAATCGATGTAAAACGAAAATAATGTATTTATAGTTTTATTCTAAAAAAAGATTTTATTTGTGTTTTAGCTCTTTCAGAATGGCTATAAGGAATTATATTTCTTCCCTAGAAAAAATGCTAAAAGAGATTTACTGATGTAATTATTTAATTACATCAATAATTATAAAAAATTATTGATATAATTATTTGTCTCCAAGCTTTTCACCCTCCCTGGAAATTTTTCTGCGGATGCCCATGCATATGGTCAAATTGATGTGAACTTTGTAGGACAGGTTGCATAACCAACATGACAGTGCACCCAACTGAAATGGACATGCGATGCCACCGGTGCTCAGTACATTGAAAATTTTCAACGTGAACGCAGCAGTGGGCTTGAATGGTATGTCAGATTCTATGCTACGAGAATGTGCAAGTGATCTGACAGTGCCTCTGACGAAATTGTGTAACCACGTCGCTGTCAATATGGATAAAATACATCATCCTCTACATTTCGTATCCATCATATATTTCAATGCAATATCAATGGTATTACAATTTTAATATGCACTTCGCATCCATGGTAACCTGGACATATATATATATATATACGTCTTGGCTAGTTGGGTGGTTAATGAAAGTGTGGCAAGGTTACAAGGAGTGGAAAGAGGGTAAAAGAGTTCCTTTCCACTTATGAATTTCTTTTCCATAAGTGGAAAGCAACTTCTGTCTTGGAGTCCCCTTTATAAAAGGTGACTCCAAAACAGAAGTGGCAACTTACAGACCAATTAGTTTCTTATCTTTAAAGCGGTAGTTAAAGTATTTGAAAAGTTGGTTAAAAGCAATATTCAGAAATGGGTGGATAAGAATATGATACTCTATAAGAAGCAGCATGGCTTTATAAAAGGTAGGTCTTGGCTCAGTACTTTCTTCATATTTTATAAGGTTACAGTGGAATTAGATAATGAAAATGGCTATACCATGACACTACTAGACTTTGCAAAGGCATTTGACAAAAATTCTTCATGGAAAACTATTACATAAGTTGGAGCTAATGGGAGTGGATATGTGGCTGGTAATGTGGAATGGCTGATAGTCAGTTATCAGAGGATGTTGTATGGTAGAATGGAATTAAGGTGAATTAGAGTGATTTGTGGAATGCTCCAGGGCTCTGTTTATTATTATTATTATTATTATTATTATTATTATTATTATTATTATTATTATTATTATTATTATTATTACGGGCAACTCCAAGGAGTCCTTAGACTCATCGAGGAAGGCCCTAAACATCATATCAAGAACAACTATTTGGCATTCGCACGGTATCTATCATACTTAACTTTGAATTCATTTACAGCCATGGCACCCATAACAAACTCTGGCAGCTTATTCCACTCATTCACCACTCTCCAAGTTAAAAACCTAGTTCTAACACCCTTGCTAACTACACTCTTGCTGAGTTTCCATGGATGGCCCCTAGTTCTCCCATCACCAGACCTGTTCTGAATATTTTCCTCTGAATTAATCTTGTAAAAATCCTTCAGTAATTTAAATGTCTCATCACCCCTCTTATATCACCCCTTTTCCGCCTATCAACCAATTTTTGTAACCCACAGATCTTCAACCTGTTCTTGTAAGGTTCATTCCATAGACTAGCTATCATCTTGCTCACTCGCCTCTGGATCCTCTCTACCCCCCATATCAAGAAGAAATCCAGGGGTCCAGATCTAGGCACAGAAGTCAAGATGGAGTCTTATCAAGGGTCGATAAAAAGGAACAATAACTTGCTAATCTCTGCCTGTCAATAACCAAGTGATCTGATGAGCTGATTTAGCCACGTTTGCTATGTGTCCCATAAACATCAACTCCCTATCCACAAACACACCCAAATCTTCAAGGCTTCATCAACCTCCTGGAGTACAGTTCCACCAATGTGATATACTGCTGCTAATGTTTTCACCCCAAAATGCATAACCTTACACTTTGCCACATTAAACTGACATCCATTCTCCTTAGCCCAGAATGCCAATCTATCCAAATCATCCTGCAAGATTTTGACATCTTGTGCATTCACTATTATTTTACCTAACTTTGCATCATCAGCAAATAAATAAACAGTTCCTCTGAGATCCTTTCCTTTATCATCAATGAACAAATTAAATAGCAATGGTCCAAGCACACGGAACCCTGTGGCACACCACTAGTAATAGGCCTCCTTTTCGACTCCACTCCTGAATGAACTACTCTCTGATATCTCTCCATCAACCACCCTCCTACCATCTCACCAACACTATATCCATTCCCATGTGCTGCAGTTTGCTGATTAGAATTCCTTGTGGTATTCTGTCAAAGGCATTAGCAAAGTCCAGCAGCATCACTGTAAATCCATCACCCTTATCCAGTTCAGCCGTCACTGTATTATAAACGTGAGCAAGTGACTGAGGCATGATCTATCCTTCACAAAACCATGTTGTCCTCCGTACAGTATCCCATTTTCATCTATCCATTCCTGTATTTTTCTCTTTTTTTGTATATTAATGATATAGTGGGATATTTAACCATGCTACCTTCCAGCACGTATATATACATCCACATTTCCATGGATGCGAAGTGCGTATTAAAATTGTAATTCCATTGATATTACATTGAATTTTATGATGGATACGAAGCATTTGAGGGTTTGATCTTTAATTCGATTTAATTTTTTGATATTTAATAGGTAAGGTGGTTAAGATGAGATATTCTGTTGTTTGCTGATGATGCGAAACTGGGGAGGACAATAGTTGATAAAGGTTATATAAATATCTAACAGGATGATTTAAATAAATTGACAGTGCGGGAGAAAGACAATGGTTATCAATTCAGTGTTGTAAAATGTAAGTCAATGCACTTAGTGATGGAAAGATTAAATGCTTCATGTTATACTGATCATAATAATTTACAAGAAATTGAGTAATTGAAGATTAAGGAAGTGGGGATGATAATGGATAGATATTTGAAATTCAGGGGATATAGTGCAAGAATTATAAACACAATCTAGACGATTACTTGAATGTTAAAGAATATATTGAATAGTAATGACAGGAGGTTATTATCCCTCTTGATAGAGTTGTGATTCATGTTGTCCACAGGACTACTGTGAACAAATTTTGGTCACTTGCATTTCGTTTGGATCGGGAGGTGATGGACAGGATTCAGAGCAAGTGACTAAGATGGTGACATTTCCGTGGAATGTTCCCTATGATGATATATCGGAAGTGTGTAGGTTGCAGAATTAAACTGATAGGTGGAGTGTATGAAAAAGAAATTTTTCAATGCATGGGGAGTAGGAGAAAACAAAGGAAGTTCTCTAAAAGCATGCTAAGTAAGGGTGTGCTAACCTGGTTCTTTACTTTTAGGATAGTGAATGAGTGGAATGGATTGCAGGAATCGGTTGCGAGTGTCCCAGCAGTAAATATGTTTAAGGAGATAAAGGATAGCTCTTGTGTTAATGGATAGTGCAAGTCTCCCAACATCAGTCGTTTGATTGCATGGAGTACCAGTATAAATAATAATAATAATAAAAAAAAAAAAATCAGCTAACGCCTTTTTATTCCCGTATATACGGGAGTAGGCGAGGCCATTTAGCCCTATCTAACTTTTGGAGACTGAGTGGGCAGTTCAATCTCCACTGGTACCCAATCAGAGACAGATGGCCCAAGGCTATCACTAATTAAGCGGTACGCAGTGAAGAGAGACGGCTCAAATGTGCCGCCATCTCGTGTTCTCTAACCCTAACACAATATATTTAATGTCTGAAATAATGTAGGTTCTACGGTCGATTTTCTTGAGTTTACAGGACGAAAAACCCGAGTTTCCGGGAGGAAAAACCTGCTTGCCCGTGCCCGAGATCGACTAACTCGGGAACCGGTCGAAAAAAGGCTTAGAAAAATTTCCTCTAGTCGCCGACTAGACTCGAAACCAAGACTTCCTTCGTGCGGCCTAGCGCGGTGGTGTGCAAACGCCACATCCACTGAGCTACACAGGCTCTTAATAATAATAATAATAATAATAATAATAATAATAATAATAATAATAATAATAATAATAATAATAATAATAATAATAATAATAATAATAATAATAATAATAATAATAATAATGCTGTATATTGGTGAGGTGATTTATAATTGATTAAGCTGGAAAATTTACTTAGAAAAATATCAGCTATTGCCTTTTATTCACTTATAGGCCCTTTTAGCCCTATGTAACTTTGGGAGACAGTGGGAAGTTTCATCTCCACTAGTAGCCAGAGATAGTCGGCAAAACCTCTCACTAATTTTAATGGGCCTCCAGATAAGGGACTAGTTGTTTGGATTATGAACCATAGGGTGGTTCCTAATCCAAACAGGATATATTATTGACTGAAATACTGTGCATTCTACAGTCGATTTTCTTCAGTTTACAGAACCTAAAAACCCAACTTTTCCACAGAAAAAAACCAGCTGCTCGTACCAGACATCAGATAACTGGGAGCTGTTCAGATAAAGGCTTAAAACAGTTCCTCCAGTCGGCGACTAGGATTAAACTTAGGTCTTTCTTCGGGAATAATTATTTACTATTTTTGGAAACTGAATTACCAGCTCTTCATATCAGGGAAGAATTATTGCTAACCATCTAAATTCATCAATGATAAAATTAGGCTTTCAAGAGATTTTATTCAATTCGATAAAGATTCTTTATTTTGGGATATTTACGAATATTATACAAAAACTGCTTGAAATGTATGGAGCTGTGTTTCCTATCGCATCCGATCTTAAGACTCTTTTGCATGACCAGCTATTTTGATGTAATGTAACCAAGAAACAGTGAGTAATGAACATTTTCTTTATTGACTCTTTGGAAAATGTTAAGAGTGTAAACTAAATATTGTGAAATATTTTTAGGTAATTACATGTTTCGAATTTTTCTCTGTGAATATATTTGTAAATAATATTTCACCAAAATAAAATATGCCTTTGTAAACTTAAATGAACAAAGATATGTGATGGTGTTGAGTAATTCCACAGTGAAATTTTTACTCAGTCATTCTGTTTAGAAGTTGATAAATAAATCCATAACTTTATACCTTAATGCAGTTCTGTTTAATTATTGTAAAAAATACCACTACTGTGAACTTAATACTGGGAATGGGGGAGGGTGATTAGGGAAAACTGATCTCCTGGAATTCATTATTCAAAAAATTGTCTAAGGCTGCCTATTGGCATTGTTTGAGTCATCTGTAAACATTTCGTTCATGTACTCGAAAACCTGATAATCTCAAATAGAATGTTGGCGTCATTAGCATCACAGAAGGACCGCTCATAAACATCAAAAGGAAGGATATGAGTCATGATTAGACATGTTGAGTTTTACACTCACCTAAACACATCATTATAGTTTAATGTTTTAAATGTTTTGAAATTTGTAAAATAGAAATTAATAAAGTATAGTACAGAGCTAATATTCATTTGAAATAATAAGAAATAACTACTAATTTCTGCTGGAAAAAGAAGTTTCTAATAAGAAATCGCTGCTGGAGAGTTCCAAACTTTGTTTATCTCATTTCTGTTACTTAAACTTACTAATGCTAAAGAAGAAAAAAAAAAATAAAATTTCAGTTACAGAAGTAGGATTTAACCACAGGGAATCGAGGTAAAATTAACAGCTAGAGAAGGACAACCAGTTCCTTACAGTTTTGCAAGCAAAAGCGGTTTGTGTATGCCAACAAAGGAGACATAAATACTAGATTTTGAAAAGCATATTTTGAATTTTTAAAAGTAAAATAGAGAAAAACAAACAATCAGGTTGAAAAAAAATAGCACCATATCAAAAGTCCACATCGAGAGATGCAAATTTTCGGGTCAATGAGTTAAGATATGAGTTAAGATTAGACATGTTGAGATTAAGGCTCACCTAAACATATCACTCTAGTCTAAAGTTTTAAATGTTTTGAACTTTGTAACATAGAAATTAACAAAGTATACTACAGAGCTAATATTCATTTGAAATAATAAGAAATAACTATTTATTTGTGTTGGCAAAAGAAGTTGCTAATAAGAAATCGCTAATAGAGAGTTCCAAACCTTGTTTGTCTCATTTCTATTATTTAAACTTACTAATGCTAAAGGGAAAAAACAATGAAATAAAATTTCAGTTATAGAAGTAGGTTTGAAGCACAAGGAATCGAAGGTAAAATTAATAGTCAGAGAAGGAGAACCAGTTCATCACAGTTTTGCAAGCAAAAGCAGTTTTGGTATGCTAACGAAGGATACATAAATTATAACTAGATTTTGAAAAGCATATTTTGAATTGAATTTTTAAAAGTAAAATAGAGAAAAACAACCAGTCAGATTGAAAAAAAAAAATATATATATATATACACACCAGGTGATTATAAAATAACGTCAAGTGTTCAGAGCCCTCTAGCGAGTAATGTATTGGACGAAACACACCAGTATTCGGTAGATGTACACAGTGGAACATGGGGATTCGATTTAACGAAAAACAAATAGTACCAAAAGTCGCTAACAGGGGAAATTTTGGCGCTGTTTACCTAGTAATATGCATTGATTTGCATTATTGCGTTTCTTGTGTGCGATCATGCAATAAAAGGAAAGCCTGTGAGATTTCTTATCATTCGTAGACGAACTGCTTTTCGATGCCTCTTACCTTACGTGAGCATGCTTTGTTAGTTAAACTCTATTATCAGCAGAACAATAATGCCAGTGCTTGTCTTCATGATTTTTGGCATATGAAAATTTTATGAAAAGGACCGATTAGTGTAACAAACTTACGAAAACTGATTCGGCAATTTGAAACTACTGGAACTCTAGCAGTGCAGGTAGGCAGGGGATGCAAACCAATCAATCACCAACAAGTTGAACAAGTTGCAACCTCTATTGTGGAACAGGAGATGATGAATGTGCATGGTACCAGCAGTGAGCAATATCTCGGCAAACGGATATCGCATACATAACGATGTGGAAAATCCTACATCAGATGTTGAAATTTTATCCCTATAAAATTAGTCATGTTCAAAAATTGCACCCTGGTGATGCGACCACAGGAATCGACTTATCTTTGAGATTCTTAGGGCGCAGGGAAGTGGATGATGCACGGCCGCGGCAGATTTTATGCAGTGACGAAGCACACGTTTATTTGAACGGTGATATTAACACACACAACTGTCGCATTTGGGCTGCAATTAATCCGCACTTGTGTCTGCAGATGCCTATCCACTCGCCCAAAGTCACAGTATGGTGCGGATTTACGGCATCTTTTATCATCGGTCCATACCTTTACGAGGAAAATCGCCAAAATGGACCAGTGACCTGTTCTGTCAATGCAACAGGTATGCCAATATGCTACAGAACTTTGTGGTTCTACAACTGCAGCAAAGAGGATGTCTCGATTCGACCATCTTCATGCAGGATGCACCACCCCACATCGGACTTCAGGTACAGCATGATTTGCGCCAACATTTCTCTGACAGAAGAATCATTAGTCGTGCATTTTCCACACCATGGCCACCATGATCGCTTGATCTCAATCCTGGTGACTTTTAGCTGTGGATATTTCTTAAAAGCATTGTGTATCAAGGACATGTACTCGATATTCCAACTTTGAAAGATCAAATAACGTTACACGTGAGACAAATCAATTCTGATATGTTGCGAGCTACTGTGGAAAATGTCGTGCATCAGTGCAGTTCCTGGAGCATCAGAATGGTGGTCAATTGAACCTCATTTGTAATTAATAATAAACGTCATGAAATTGATGTCTGCTGTCTCTCATTTGCCATTTAGTCATTCATTAGTCACATCTACTAAAATTAATTTGGAAGCGCCAAAATTTCCCCTGTTGGCAACTTTTGGTACTATGTTTTTTTCATTAAATCGAATCCCTATGTTCCACTGTGTACGTCTACCGAATATTGGTGTGTTTCATCCAATACATTACTCGCTAGAGGGCTCTGAACACTTGACGTTATTTTATAATCACCCAGTATGTAGAACCATATCAAAAGTCCACATCGAGAGATGCAAATTTTCGGGTCGCGGGAGGGAGAATATGAGTCCTGATTAGACACATTTGAGTTAGCACTCACATAAATATATCACTGTTGTCTAAAGTTTTAAATGTTTGGAACTTTGTAACATAGAAATTAACAAAGTATACTACAGAGCTAATATTCATTTGAAATAATAAGAAAAAACTATTTATTTGTGCTGGAAAAAAGAAGTAATGTAAGAAGTGAAAAAAAAGAAAATGATAAATCTACCGTGGGGGGGAAATATGATGTTTCAGATATCACTGGTGTTATTGATACTCAATTCCTTTTGGATGAACGTGCAAGCTTATTTCCTAAAGAAATTTGTATTTCTGATGGATTTATTTTAAGATATGCATTGACAACAACACCATGTAGTTGGAAAGAATTACCTGCAAAAGTTAAAAAGCAGAATTCATGGTTAATTAAATATAATCATCAGCTGAAATGGGACAATGGGTTCACTATCTCTGGACAAATTAAGAGATTGGATAATAGACTCAACATGCAAATATCAAATATTGCTTGCCAAAGGAAGAGAAAAATCAAAAACATTAATGAGGTTAATTGCCAGACCTTTTCTTGATCTAAAGGATATTGGTTGGCCAAATCGCGAAAAAATACCGTGCATTTCTTATAATTATCAAGTCTTAATGCAAATGAGCGAACCCAAAACCCTTTGGAGTTTTGATTTGGAGATTCCAGTAATTAATTATTTAGAAAATGTCTAACTACAACCTATTGACAATAAAAACGTGAAAGAAAAAAAATAGCAGTAAAACTGAGATTCCAGTATTTAATTATTTTAGATAATGTCAACATGAAAGAAAGAAAAAAAAAGTGTGTGTATGTTATACTGTACTGTTTTGTGTATCCTCTAAAGTAAAAAAAAAAAAAACTCATTTCACTCATCAGAATTCCATACTCTAACCATCTCCCAGAATTCCAAAAACAGGAAGTCATACATATCCACAAGGAAAAGGCATTCCACTTCAACTCTGTGATGTCACTTTGGACAGACACGTATAAGGAACCTGGAAAATAATGTAATTGTGGGTTTTTAATGCATTAATTACAAAATAAATTAAATAGTGACACTTTTGTGACTATATGAGATGTGTCCAACAGATTAGAATAGAAAAACCAAAAGAAATAGTTAATTATATCAGAAATGTGAAAAAAAATAAAGAAATTACGAGTGCAAATTACCGTGTCTGAGGGTAACTGTTGCACTGCATTGTGAAAATTAACAGAAGAGGATAGCAGTTATAAGCAGTGACTTTACTTCCCATGATGTCATTAATAGAGAACGTCCACAACCATGGAAAAAACATAGCCATGAACCACAGTGCGAATGATATTAACGAAACTGACAGAACCCTATAAAGGAACAAGTATCAACTGCATTTTCAGGTTATTAACAGCAATTTCGTTCTTTCAGGACTTGTGTCTGTGTGTGTTGTGCTGTGAGTATATAGTTATAATTCAACTATTTTGGAATATCTATTTGTATTCAGAAGTTCGTTAGTTCCAAGAAGAGCTATTCTGAAGAGAAAGTAAGTTAATCTAAATTATCATTAGAATTTTTTTAGACTACATACAAAATTTCTTGTAATCCATTTTTATCTCCGTTTATTTTAAAAAAATGCCATTTGGTTTTTCATTCAAAAATGAACTCATTTTTATCTCTAAATTCTGACGCCATCTCTTGATTCTAAACTAACAATTCCAACATCCAAAAACTTTTTAATAAAGATAACATTAATTAGAAAAATGTAATGAACATTAAGATCTTAAAATTATAGACAAATCAAAATATTCGAATGAGTTATGTATATGAGAAAAAGTAAGTGTGTTTGGGGGAAAATGAATTAAATAGTGATGATAGCCTGTAAATAATTGTTAAAAATATGTCTAAATGCTGATGCCATCACTTAACTCTAAACTAAAAATTCCCATACACAATAACAGGAATGAAATACCACAAACCTATTATTGAAAAATTCATGCTGCCCCTATGGACAAATATTTCCCAACGCTTCCACAATCGAGCCAAAGACCCCAACACGTGACCAAATATACCCAGAATTCCATACTCTGACCATTATTCTAATCAATGACGGATGGGTCGCCCAGGGAAGTTCCAAACATT
This sequence comes from Typopeltis vanoorti, assembly GCF_054136105.1. NCBI lineage: Eukaryota > Metazoa > Arthropoda > Arachnida > Uropygi > Thelyphonidae > Typopeltis > Typopeltis vanoorti. Next base: position 12,228,606 of record NC_143565.1, on the reverse strand, counting down.
CTATACTCTAACTTATCTCGAACATCACCCACAATTCCATACACAAACAAAAACACACTACATGATGTCAATGAGGGATGTGGTCCAAAGAAATTTCTAACATTCCATACTCATGACGTCACTCAGCGAATCACATACAATGGCATCAATGATTTTAACAAACACTTATCTTATTTCTAAACATTACCTACAATTCCACACGCGAACAAAAACACACCACGTAACTTCAATGACACATGTGCCCCCAGGAAATTCCAAACATTCCACACTCATGACGTCACGCACAGAATCACAAACAATGACGTCACGATTCCTTATCTTATTTTGATCTTGTCGCTAGTGCCACCCATACTACTAGTTTTCATAAGCCAGAGATTGCTTTACTGAAAGAACGCATCAAAAAGAATATATTCTCATGTGAGAATATATTAAGACATGTTGGGAATTATTTATATATTACATATTTTTATTGCGGATGCCAATGTAAGCATTACATTAAATTGAAATTTAATTAAATGAAATTGTTGTTTATTGTGTAATTTCAGGGAACATAAAATAATATACTAGCTAGAAGGTCATATAATAAAGAGATTGCGAATGCTTCAGGAAACAGAATGTGGGCAGGAATTTTCTGTAAAAGTTGAATAGCAGGCGTTCATACAGTAAAAAACTTTGTATGCATGAATTATGAAAATGCTAATTGAGGTAAGTAGTGATCAAAAGAACTTCGATTCTTCGATTCAATAAATCTGCTTAATAACAGAGAATATGCTCTTATGGACAACAGGCAAATCAGCTAAGCTCGTGTTCAGAATATAAGGGCCAACCTGAGTTTATACAAATTCCAGAATCTACTTTGATGAATTATTCCAGCAGTTAAATAAAGCGAATTATTAATAAAAGCCAAAACGTTTTACAAAAGATAATTTAAATATGATAAACTATTAAAATTATCTATTAAGATTCGGGGAAAAACTTCATTGTAATTACAGGCTAATTTCAGATTCCAAATAATTACAGATATTTATCAATTTATCCAAAAATAACTATTCACTGATAGCTTCAGGAGTTTAAAAGTTTTTATTTTTACAATTTTGTGTGGGAGGCGTACGAAAAAATGTTCAATAATTCTTCACTTATTCACTGAAATTATTAATTATCTTTTGGACAGTTCTAACTTTCTAATATCTCTAGATATCAGAAAAGCGTTGATGTTCAAAAATAAATAACCTTTAGTTTATATCTCTGTTATTTGGTAAGAAAATGACAACACTTTAACTGTGATACTTCAGTTATTTGGTAGCGTGCGATATTATTATTATTAGACACCTCCAGGCAGTCCAAGGACTCATCGAGGGAGAGTGTGCCAACAGCATCGAACGATTGGTCCCCTTCCAACTACTAACCCCGTTCAAACTTACTTAACTCAGGCATTAGTAGCAGAGGCTCTACCAATCGACCAACCTTTGCCGGCAAATCTGTAACTATCTTTTGATGCAGATCTGAATCCCGTTTGAATGCACTTACGGTTTATGTGGTTTGGGGATTTTCATGCTATTCGTTGATTTACATGAAGAAATCCCCGGCACAGCACTCTTGATAAAATAAATTTTGTCTTTCCATAATTAACAGGCCTGGTTACCAAGTGGTTAGTACATGCGTTCTCGAACCAAAACCTTTTCTTGGGTAGGAATAACATTTATTATTATTATTATTATTATTATTATTATTATTATTATTATTTGACACCTCCAGGGAGTCCAAAGACTCATCGAGGGAGAGTGTGCGAACAGCATAATTCTTTTACTTTAAGTAGAACTAAGTTATTATGATGGTATCACGTTTCAGTGTATTTGCTAGCTTATTAACAGTGGCATAGCTGGAGCTTTTGCCGCCCGTGGCGGTCACTGAGTTTGTCTCCCCTCTCAATACACACCAAAAAACTGCAAAAAGTCAAAATGACGTACAGGGAAATAAATTAAAACACTATGTTTATTTTTGATGTAGAACTTTAATTCCAACTCCAGCATTCTAAAATGTTATTTTTCTTGCTTTTTTATTAGCAAAATCGTCGATGACATTGGCGGTCTATTTCATAGTAATGTAAGTAAGTCTTAATCAATTTTATTTAGAAAAACTCCTCTCACAACTAGAACTTACAGCAGTTGTGAGGAAAATTCGCATTAGTATTACAATATCTGGAACTGAGTTCTATAGACTATATTTTAGAATTAACTGCAAAAGTTCAAAAAGGTTCAAAGTGATGCCCACGGCGAACCATTACCTCCGCTCTCCCATGGATATGCCACTGCTTATTAAGAGGGCAGAAGATTAGCCGATAATGTTATTCATGTAATATTATTTTGTGAAAACCGTAAAAAGAAGAAAGGACTGAATTTCATTTATATAAATTATAAATGGAGACACGGATTGGTCTTGAAGCACTTGTGAATTAAAGAGAATTTCATGCCGAAGAATTCAAGGTAAGATGAATCTCCTGAAACTGATAAGTTTCCATTGATTCAAATGCAATCTAGAAAGAAAACTTTGCAGTTCCGTATGAATCACCTTTGTATAATCATGATCACGAATTCCTTAACTGAGTGTGGTTGCTTCACTTGCAATGTATGCAGTGTGATGCCTTTTTTGTACTTAGGAAAATTATCCATTAATGCACTGACGGTTTGAAGGTCATTTCTTTTAATAGAAAGTGGAAAGACATGTGTCCTTTTGTGCTTGCAGTGCGGTGAGAGTTCTTTTATTCTTATTTTTCAAGAATTGCATCCTACTAGTTTCTTATTCGCGTCAGGAAACTGGAAGCGATCTTCGAAGTTAAAATTTCTGTAACAAAGATAAGTGATGACGTAGCGTAGTATGCTAGGAGTAGGAACATTGCCATCTGGAGGTGTTTTACCTTTAAGGCCATACTCTCATGACCTAGTGTCAAGTCATTTTCTTCCCTGGCTTTGAGTCCCTTGAGTTCTTCTCTAAACATGTAGTCCTTTATTGTCTTAACCATAAGTCCAGATTCAAATATTTTCATCGACCTTAAAAAAATAGGGGAAAAAAAAGAATATCAGTGTGCAGCTATCGTTGTCTATTCAAGCAATCTATGAACAACCAGAGCAGAATTTTATGCGCTACTTATATTATGCTACAGTCCATTGTAATATATTCAGATGCATTTATGTATTATGTGTATATAGTGAAACTCTCCTGTTCATTTTGGTTTCTGGTAATTAATCTTAGAAAATTGGGAAAACTTACACAAGGGAGCAAAATACATCGGGCTTACTGAAATATTTTTTTCACGTAATATAAATAACTTATTAATGTCGATTATTAAAATTCGTTATGGATTAAGTGAGTGCGTGTGTGTGTGTGTGTGTGTGGAATGAAAAATGAAAAGTACTGAAACATGTACACAGATATTACTGAGCGATGTAAAAAAGAATCCGAGAGAAGATCAGAGACAAAAACAAATATCAGTGGGTGAAAGGGATGTGAAGTTTAAGTGGAAAAAAGATATTGAACTGTAGAGATTCTATAATTAAGGGTGTAAAAGATTGTAGAGTAATTAAAGCATGATATCCAGGATCAAAGATTAGAGATATACTGAGGCTGTTAATTTGTACAGGGATAGAGTGAGTGAGATCATTGTAGTTATGATGACGAATGATCTAGGTAGCGAAAGATTTTCTGAGTCTCGTTCTTTGAAAGACAAAGGGCGAGAGTGGAAAGATAATGAGTGTGCTACCAAGACTTGACAGTGATGAACTAAACAGAAGAGCGATTATAGAAAATGGAATGAAGCCAAGATTGTGTAAAAGCTTTTGCAAAGAAATGAACCTGAATATTCATTTTATGAATGTCTTTCATGAGTTTGAGAAAGGAAGACTTTTTTGCACTTAAACAGATTGGGCACATGACATTTAGAACATTTATTGATAAAGGATAGATTAACTGGTCAAAAACAGGGAAATAGGATTTGCTGGGAAGGATGGTGATAGAGTCAGCTATTAACAGTACTAAGGTCAATAATTGCTGTGAATATGGGATTAATTGTTCTCAGAAAATAAACTGAATACAGAGTGGGCTAATTTACAAGCAGGGAGATTATGAGCGGAAGGGAGTATTGCAGTTTATGTATACTAATGTCAGAGGCATTCGGACCAAGTGTGAAGAAATTTTAGCATGTGTTAGTACAACTTGGCCAAAAATTATATGAATTAGTGAGACTTGGTTAACTCAGAATGGTTATAGGGACAGAATGTAAGGGATACAGTATTTTGAGGCTATTTGGTGTGAGCTAGAGATCAACAAGGCGAAATATGTAATCGATTGTTGCTATAATCCAACGGGTATAAGGGAGAATGTAGATGGCAAATTAGCATGATGAGTGAAGGTCGAGTAATTATTATGGCGTATTTTAACTATGGGGACATAGATTGTGAGAAGGAATGGTCACAAAGAAGGAAGAAAATGGAGTTTATATAGTTGTTAAGAGATAACTACTTGAGACAGAATATAATGGAAAGGACAAGTGGTTCGAGAGTGTTAGATCTGGTCACAGCATCGGAGAACATAACAGTAACCAATTTAGTTACACTGTCTGCACTTGGGGAAAGCGATTATGTGGTCTTGATCTGGGAGACTGTAAGAAGTGCTGAATATTCTGTTAAGAAGGGAGGGATGTGGAATTACAATCTAGTGATTATGACAAACTGAGAAGTCAGCTTTCAGCAGCGCTATGGCACGATAATTTATAGTGAAGAAATGTCGATGGTGCTTGGGAGATTGTCCAACATCGTTTAAGGAAAGAAATATCAGACTGTGTTCCCAGAGTCAGGAGGAAAAATCAAGTAGGAGTAAAATGAATGAATAGTATTATTAAGCAGGAGTTGAAGATAAAGAAAAGGTTGTAGAGGAAGTATAAAGAAAAAGGTGATGAGGGTTCCAATGAGCAGTACAATATACAGGCAAAGAGAGTAACTGTATGGTAAGGAAAGCCAAAGCTAATTATGAGAGGAAGCTAGCTGATGAGTCCAAAAGAAATCCTAAGGCGTCCTTTTGCTATGTAGAGAGTAAAAGGAGGAATGACTATGAGATTCCCTGTCAACCAAGATGACACAACCTGTGTCATCTTGGTTGTGACTTTGCAGTGGCAAATGTATCACTGGGTGATGAGAGCATAGAGAGTAGAAATAGAGGTGCTTAGTATATTACAGAATCTTAGCACTAACATTATAATAGGGTGAGATGGCATATCAGCGCATGGTTTACTAGAATGTGCAAGAGAAATAACTCCTTCTCTGACCAAGTTTAATTTAATTTGGTTAGAGGAGTTTAATCCTCACTTCTAGTAAAGTTCCACTAGAGTAGAAAGAGAGGAGGAAAGTGATTTTATTGCGTAAGGGAGACTCCAAGACAGAAGTAGCAAATTATAGGCCAATCAGGATATCAGGAGTTGTAGTTAAGGTTTTGGAGAAATTTATAAAAATTAGAATTCAGGACTGGGTGGACAGCAGTACGATACTTTATACCGGTCAACATGGTTTTGTAAAGGGTAGGTCTTGCCTTAGTAACTTACGTTCTATAATAAAGTAACGATGGAGTTGGATGAAGGAAATCCATACTCGGTGTTACCGCTTAACTTTGCAAAGGCATTTGATCGGATTCCACACGGAACTCTCTTGCATAAATTGGAGCAAATGGGAATGGAACCGAAGCTGGTGATTTGGATTAGAGGGCGTCTGATGGACAGTTATCAAAGGCGATTTATGGAGGAGCTGACTAGTGATGTAGCTCAGGGCTCGGTACTTGGTCCTCTGTTGTATAATTTGTACATTAATGATATTCGAAATAACTTGAAAGGAAATATCCACTTGTTTTTTGATGATGCAAAATTGGGAAAAGCGATAGTCAATTCAAATGATGTAGCTAACTTGTAGGATGACTTAAATAGGCCAGCGATATTGGCAGAGGTAAATGGCCATCAATTTAACGTAGCTAAGTGTAAGGTGATGCACTTCGGGAGGATGAGATCACATGCAGTGTACTACATTTATAGAATTGAACTGAAAATGTTGACGAGGCAAGGGACTTGGGATTATTGTAAGAACTTAAGTTTAGAGGGTGTATTGCAATGAAAAGAGGGAGCTGAGTCATGGATGTCAGATTATTATCACCAGCATCATGAAATGCAAAATAATTATATGATGAATCATGCTCACAATGAAGATAAGTGCATTAATAACAGCGATATGAAATGAAACCCGAAAACCATTCAAAATGGTACAAGAATTCTAGATCTGAAATATTTTTTAAATTTCGATTTTAAATTTTATGTTGAGTGCATATTGTTTAAAGACACTTCAAAAAATTAATTTCTGAGTTGTGTCTACCGAAAGAAGGAAATAGTTCTTACTTGATGTCGAATTGTTCCCTACGTTGATGCCCTTTAAGCTATATCTTGCCTGCAGCAAAGAATCTTTTGATATGAAGAAATTCTGCCGACCACTGTAACTGGACAGCAGTTGCAAATATATCATATCAGCTAGAAAAGCAAAACCTTCCTTCAGAATTCTATAGAAGCTTTGGTTTATTTGCTCACTGGGTATAATCAGGGATTTGCCTATTGTAAATGCTTGCTGGAGGGGACCAAATTTCTCATCTGTAGATTCCTGTAATTAAATCAGGGACTTATTCAGCAATCAATCTGGTTTATTATGTAATTACACATTCATTGGTGAAAAATGCATAAAATATTTAAGGGAAAAAATATTACAAATTTGTTTCTTTGAGAATTTTTAGTGTTTTCAACCTTTTAGTTATCATTAAATACGTCATAAATATTTTCATTTTACAAAGCATTAAATTTATTTTATTCTATTTTATTTTATTTTTTACAATCATTAAATCTCATTCATTTTTTATAAGCATTAAATTTTATTTTACAAATCCAGTCGAATGCAGCGAGAGATACTTAATTTCTTAAGAAACTGTGCACTTTAAATTCATTTCAGAGCTCTTTACTTAACTTAATTATAGTAAGCGAGAACATAAGGGTTACCTTTTCTTGATTGGTCACGAAAATATTATTCGGAGAATTTACTATTCAGGGAAAGTCAAACGATCATTGCTGGGAACCATTGCACTGAACAAACACACCATTAGCCTTATCCTAGTGAAATATAGGTGCTCCTTCTAAAAATGAAATATTACACAAAACCAAAGTGAATATATTTCAGCTTGTCGTTAAAATTTTCGATTTGTTCGATGATCACTGCTAAAAGTAATTTCAAAGAGAATTCCTTTCTACTTCCCTGTTCTTCTCATTGGAATTTTATTCCAAAACATTAGACTAAGACAAATAGTTTTAATTGAATTCTACTGAAGATTATATATATATATATATATATACGAATATTCCGGGTGCGCTAGATTTGCGGTGCTCATCCACGAAATATCAGTATCACCGATATTATATTTTTACATTTATTTCCGTTGAAGTCTCCCCTAGTTGTTTCCAGACTTCACCTGATTCCTAAAATTAAACACAATATTCTAATGCTTCATTGTCCTCTTCACGAGAATAATAAAGCATAGTGCTTCATAAAGAAGGCACTTTTCGACGCATAAACATGGCGTCACATTCGCGTTAATATCCGGGTGTGCTTTCAAAATGCATACACTTTTGTGCTCTTTGAAAAGATGTAGAGAGAGTGCAGCGGGTCAGATTCGTAGCATATTGTATTTTTAAACCACTCAGAAGGCAAGGCTTGGTGAGCTCACTCAGCACCAGCGGCTGTGATTGGTTATTGTGTTAACCAATCCAATTAAACGTTGTCACTTGTCATGAGTTGAGCTCTTTCTGTATCCGATGGCTGTACTACAAACAGCTATTACACATGTTTTCTGGAACTGAAAATTTGAAAGTGAATGTTAGGAGAAAAATCCTAAATGTTTCTCTTGCTATGCAGTATAGAATCTGCTGAGGTTGCAAAGTTTTTTAACGGTATAGAGACAATTTTATTCTAGTCATCGGAAACGACAGTCTGTAAAAAATATATATTCCTGAATAAAAATGAATATTCTGTGTATTCTTTTTCTCTTCTTGATTATTCGGCAATTCAGCAGGTTCTTCTTTTAGTAGCAGAAACTTTCCTTCCACTCTCTTCTGTTCTGAGACTTCTCTTTCAAGGATGTGTACCTGTCTCCATTCACCATGTCATCTAGCATTGTTTTCCTTACTCTTCCTCTGGCTCTTTTTCCATCTATTTTTCCTTCGAAAAGTTTTCTGTGCCATAAGATGGAAGAAATGCATTGAAGATGCATTTCTTCCATCTCATAAGGATTTTATCTTCTTCATACAGAGACATTTTTATTCTAGTCTTCGGAAATGACAGACTGTAAAAAATATCTATTCCTGAATAAAAATGAATATTCTGTGTATTATAAGATCCTTTTAACATCCGAGAAGGATATTCTCCACAGATGGAGGGAATACTTTGAGAGTTCTTAACCCAGATGGCCCAGCAGTTGTGGACATCCAACAGGTGCAGATAGGGGCAATGGCTATTCCCACAGTAGAAGAGGTCCATTTAGCAATAAAATCGCAAAAATCGGGCAAGGCTGCTGGCGATGATGAAACTCGGCCCGAAATGCTAAAAGCCTTAATTCGAGACGGTGTTCTCTGGCTGACTCGTGTGTCAGGCTGCTTGGATATCTGGGTGAGCATCAAAGCAATGGCAGACAGGCATAATAATACCATTCTTCTATTGTGGCATCTCTCTGCTCTGCCTGCCTCGGAAAGTGTATGCTAGGTGCTTGGAAAGACGGTGCAGGAGCATAGTTGAGATAAAGTTCCAGGAAGAACAATGTGGCTTTCACCTGGTAGAAGCACAACTGACCAAATCTTCACTTTAAGGCAAGTCTTTGAGAAATCTTGGGAATATGCCAAGAATGTCTACACATGTTTTGTGGACTACTTGGAGAAGGCATATGACCAGGTTACTTGGGATAACAGGAGAGGATGGCCAACAATTAGCTGCCATCAAGTACCTGTATGAATGCCCAAAGTTTTGTGTCAGGGTAAGCAGTACAACGTCTGAACCTATCACAGTCTCCATTGGCCTCTGCCAAGGGTGTGTTCTGTCACCCCTCCTTTTCGTTATATTTATGGACTGGATTGATAGGCACAGCCGAGGCAGTGAGTGTATCAGAATTGGAAGTGTAGCATTGGACATCTGCTATTTGCAGATGACCTAGTTCTGCTTAACACTTCCACAGATGACCCGCAGCAGACCTTGGATAGGTTTATAGCTGCTTGTGCAGATGCTGGAATGAAGATCAGTATGGCAAAAACTGAAACATTTGTGGTCTCAAGACAATCATTCCAGTGCACTCTACATGTAAGTGGAGTCCCAATGAGGCAGGTGGAGAAGTTTAAATACCTTGGGTTCATATTCACGAATGAAGGAAAATGGGACATAGAGCTAGATACTCGAATTGGCTTAGGAAGCTCAATATTGTGGGAGCTTGGCCGTTTGGTAGTATTGAAGCGGGATTTAAGCCAGAAGTCAAAGCTGGCTCTCTTCAATACAGTCTATGTCTTCATCCTCACCTATGGTCATGAGAGTTGGGTAATGACTCAAAGTATGCAGACTCGAATCCAAGCGGGTAAAATGAGGTACCTTCGAGGGGTTGCAGGCTGACAAGACTCGACAGATTTAGAAGCTCTGCAATTCGGGAAACCCTCAATACTCAACCACTGCTTCTCCATGTTGAGAGATTACAGTTATGTTGGTACAGTCACCTGGTCAGATTGCCAAAAGAGAGGCTCTTTCACCAGGCCCTCTTTGCCAAGCCGAGGGTGGAAGGCCAAGGACTCGCTGGATAGATTATATCCAAAACCTTGGGTGGACACGTTTGGGAATCCCACCAAAACACCTGAGCTTGGTGGCACAGGATCGTTACCATTGGAAGTTCCTCTTGCAGCTGTTGCCCCATAACCCAATTAGGAAAGATGGGCCTTGAAGATGTATGTATGTATGTTAAAAGATCCAAAACCCGACTGAGTGTACATCACATCCGATAATGATCGGATGTGTTGTACACTCAGTCTCAGTAAACAAAATAAAATTCTTGGAAAACTGAGCGAAATATACACAAACCAGAGAAATACACATAACATGGGCAACAAATTTTATGAAGTGATTTGCTGCTGCATTAAACCATATTTATTCCTACCATTCTCTGTTTCCTCGTAAGTTTTTCTTTTTTTAATTATGCAATCACTTGTTCATCACTTATTCACTTATTCATGTCTAGACTTTATAGGCTCGTTCCATTCGCTCAAACCAGCAATATATAGGACACACATATCACAAATATCAATTATTAATAATTCGTTTAGCATTAATGAAAGTATTTCTACTCACACTTATTCCTTCCTTTCATTTCGTATTCTTACATGTGTTATAAATGATGGTTCAGATATTTTCATCTTTCAGTATTTCAAATATACCAACCAAATATAACATTCTCCTTCATGGTTGTTTTCTAATAAATCCTAAAACAAGCCGATTGTTCCCACATTGGAGAAGTATTCAAAGTTATCCATCAATTAATTGCATTGGACCAATTAAGATGAACGCTGATGCGCTATGCACTCTCAAAACATTCATACATTGATAAAAATGCAATCATATGGTGATGTGCATCTGCAGAGGAGGGGCAATGGGGAACTCTCCCTAGTACTGAGTAAAACCTTCTACAAATTATAATCGCAAAAGTGATTGAGATATGTAACCTTACACCTTCGACCATGGGACCCTTTTTCTGTGTTAAAATTTTATTATGGGTTGGCCTGTTTCGGCCCACAGTGGGGTAGCCATATAACACATGTTTAATTGCAGCAATAAAGCATGTGTTCTGTTTTTGGTTCATCTTTTTCTGATTTGTGAAAAAATGTTCATTTCTCTCGTGAACAGTGACCATTTCGTTTTCCCTCTGTGTCTCATGAGTCACTGAGTGAAGTGTGAACTGTAAATTTATAGTCAAACAAATTTAAACAGAAAAATACATTTTTAAAAGGCAAATATATGTAATTTAATATTATTTTCTTGTTAGTTTTATGGGTTTTTTTCTTTTAAACTGAAATAATTCAAATTAGGATTTTGGGATTAATTAGTTGATTTTTAATAAAATATAGCATTCAATTTTGTATATATGAAATTAGGCTTAAAACTGTATTAATTTTAAATACTTTTTTTCCAAGAATTAAAGATCATTAAAATTTATGTAAAATGAAAATAATGTATTTATACTTTACAGTTTATCATTTATTTATTTATAGTTTTTTATTTATACTTAGTATTTATATTTATGTATTTATAACATCAACAAATAATTACATCAAAGAATGCTAAAAGACGTGTATTGATGAAACACGTCAATAATTATAAAAACTTATTGATGTAATTATTGTTTTCAAGCTCCCCCCCCCCTCCTGAAAAATGTTCTGCGGATGCCCATGCATACGATCAAATTGACGTGAAATATTTAGTGCGAGTTGCGTAATAGCGCACCCAACCGAAATGGGAACGCGACACCACTGATATATATATAAATATATATATTTCAAAATTGAGCATTCAAGGTAGATGGTAGGTTTTGTTACAATTTCAACGCTAATATTTAGACTATGACATAAAGCAACCGATGTTACAATGTCAAAGCACAACTCAGTAAGTTCACAGATTAGTAGAATACATCACAACTGGGTTTAACTGGAAGCAGCATACAGCGCAATCTTCCTCGACGTGGCAAAAGCCTTTGATAAGGTCTGGCACAAGGGCCTCATTCACAAATTAATAACTTCTAATTTTCCGTTATACCTCATCAAACTCATTCATTCCTACCTGAAAAATAAAAAAAAATCCAAATTAAATTGCGTAGGCTTAGATCATTTGAGAGAAGATCTTAGATCAACTGCAATATAGGACATCTGCAATATAGATCAACATCTATATTGCAGATGTCCGAAGCACAATAACAACTAAAATGGCTTTCTACGCAGATGACATGGCAATTATGACCAGATCACTCAGACTGCACTTAGCAACGCAACGCCTCCAGAACCGCACCAACAAACCTTGAAAAATGGTTCAGGAAATGGAGAATAGGTCAACGCTGTTAAATGCTCTGCTATACTTTTCAGAAGAAGAAAAGCACGCAATATGGAGTAATTAAATTGTTCAACGTTGCTCTCCATGTCAAATACCTGGGGATACAACTAGACAATCGCCTCAGATTTAACCCCCACATTTCATATGTCTGCAATAAAACCAATTCAGCAATTGCCCAGCTCTATCCCCTCGTCAATCGGAAAAGCCAAGTTAACACCGAGAACAAGCTGCGCATATACGAAGCAATGATCAGACCCACTTTAACCTATGGATCACCTGCTTAGGGACACACACTTCCCCCAGTAACATCAAGAAACTGCAAGTGTTACGAAACAAATACCTCCGAATGATCTTTGATACCCGTGGTTTGTCAGAAACGTTCATCTTCATGCCAGATATTCCTACGTTACTCCATGAGATTACCTCCATGTACAGGCAGCTCTCCAACCCAACCAACTTGTTCAAAATTAATTATAACTTATATTAAAATTTATAATAAAGTTATAAATTTTAATATAAGTTATAAATTAAAACGACAGATGGAAACATAAGCGCCCGAAAGCAGCTCTGCCCTCACATAGTCATACTTTCGGCGATCCAGGCGCTCGATGATCTTTCCTGTACATAATCAACTTCTAACAGAAGGGATATCAAAATCCACGGAATTTTTATCCATCTTGATCGTTATCCAGAACCGTTAATCGTCAGTATTTTATTTATTTTATATTTATTGTATTTTAAACGAAATACAAGTAAAGTATGATGATTTTCAGAGGGATTCTGTAAACAGTGTTTGCTAGCAGATTACCCAGTGGAATTGAATAGCATGGACACATTTCTTTCTTATAGTCGTCTTAAAAATTGATACGATAAGCAAATATGAACTAGATTTTATTATTATAATTATTATTATTTATTTATTTATTCAACTCACACCTATAAGACAAAACAACAAAATGTTACATACTTCTAGCGTTTTCAAGATTATCGTACCGAAGTTGAATTCAAATCTACGGGGGGGTTACTTAAAGTGTAACAGATGTCGTTTGGAGTCGCTACCGACATAATGACTCTGGTTCTATCAGTAATCAGGATTAGTCCATATCGAAGCTCTGGTTGGGCAAGCAGTTAATGTACTTGCTCTCTAACAAACAAGCTATGAATTGAAATCTTGTCGAGGGAAATGAATTTCATCACCGGGTGTGAGACTACGGCCTTGATTACTGCAGGCCTGAAGTGGTTTTCAAGGAAGCTTCGTCTTTGCATTCTGAACGGTTTTACCGATTGATCCATTCTTTCAAGTGAATCATTCGATATTAGAAATACTGTTCTTATTGGAAAATAAATGTTTTTTATTTCAATTCGTTTGATTTATATCTTGATTTTGACCAAGGTGCAAACACGATGTGGGTTTACAGTGTTTCAGAGGACGGAAGTGACTTAAAAAGAATGCGAATCGCTTATCGATTTTCTGCCTTGATACATGATTTTTGTCTGCAAAGAAACCATAGGAAATGAAAAAAGCAATTTAATAATAATACACAGAAGAAAACAGTTTCTTACCATAATAGAAGGTAACTCAGAAAAGACGTCAATAACTCCACAGGAAATTTCTTTATTCTTTACAGCTTGAATGAAATCTTCGATTGTCTCGACTGGTTTCTCTTTCTTGGCCACGGTAATGAAGCACAAAAGGCAGCCACTGTACGCAGTTGCCATGATAAAGGCAAATAACCATCAAAAGAATATCCGAAAGGATTCGCCTCGAAATGTGGATGTTGGGATGCTTGGAATATTACGAAAACACTAAGACAAAGAACGAATATAAGCATTACGCAACACAGGAAATAATATTGGCATTTGATATACTTTTATGTTTATTTCATGACAATGCGTTGAATCCAATTAATATTACTAAGTATATCATTGTAAACAGGTAATAATAATAATTGATTGATTTTAAATCAATCAATCAATCTTTATTAATTAATACTTAATATTTATAATTTAATATTGATAATGATGAATTTTTTTAAGACTAGTGCAGGACGGAGAGAAACGAGGGGGCCATCCTTGTAGATTGTGTAAAAGTGTATATATACTATATATATATATATTATCATAATTCATTTTTACTTGGTTGGAAATATTATTAATAAGCTTTAATGACTAATACCGAGAAATAAAAAGATGACATGATATATTTGAAAAGATACTACTAGTTTACTAGTTTCGTTGAATAGATCAACATCTTCAGGTATCACAATCAAAGAAGTATATAAAGAATTACAGAGACTTAAAATTGTAATAACAGAACAAGTACAAAAAGACGGTAGTGTGTTTGAAAACAAAATGCGAGCTTGAGTTCCAAATTAACGTCGACTACGCGCTGTCGCTGGTGCTCCAATACTGAACAGAGTCAACGTGTGAGTCAGAGAGATTGAAACTTAGGCTGTTGGTGATATTGGAAGAATCTAGAGAAATTTCTCTAGATTCGACAATCTTTCTCTCGAGCTCATCATAGCACACATGGATGTTAGAAGTCTGAGTCCAGTTCACAATGTGTTGGCGGTCTTCGTCTGAGTTAACTGAAAAGAGAACGTGGCTAGAGAGAGCGTGGCTCTAGTCCTGTTATAGGAGATATCTCTACGGTGTTCTTCCAAACGTAGAAGGATGGATTTAGCAGCCTGGCCATAGTATGGCTTTCCACAATCACATAAAATCTTGTACACTCCTGGAAACTGAGTTCGAAGATGTTTCGCTTTAGGTTTACTTTACTAAGTATTGAACGAAGTTTTGGGAGCGTAGTGAAGCAAGTTCTGAAGTTAAACCTCTTGAGAATTTTTGCCAGTTTTGGTGAAAGAGAGCTGATGTAAGGCAAAGAGATGAAGGCTCTGCGGGAAGAGGGATCTTTAGAAGTAGTTGAGTGACTGGGGGAAAGAAAGTTGTCAATTTTCTTAGGAGAGAAACCATTATTAATAAAAGTTTTTTTAAGAAAAAAAGGAGTTCATTTTCAATTTCTGCTTCTTCTGTAAGTAAAGATTTGGCTCGGTGAGCTAAGGTTTGATTTAATAAACAAGCTATGATTTCAATTCATAGCTTGTTTGTTAGAGAGCAAGTACATTAGCTGCTTGCCTCCCCTTTCTAGACATGAAACTCACCAGATGTGCTGAGAGTATTAAAATCTCAACTTTTAGAAAGCCTACTCATATTTGATAGATACCTTTATGCTTCCTACCATCACTACCCCTATATAAATTTGGTATTATTTCCTCCTTAGCTCACCGAGCCAAATCTTTACTTACAGAAGAACGAATCTATAACGAACAACTTACATATCCGTTATTCGTTATAGATTCATAGGCTATTCATACTGTCGCATCATATCATGTATGATATATAAAGCTGCGGATGATGTGTCGTTTACATATATACTTCTGTTGTTTTGAATCGCTTTTCTCTTGGTACCCTTATCAAATATTTTTTACCAGATCTATAAAACAGTTCAGCCGGCCTTGTTGGCCGAGTGGTTAGCGTACCTGCCTTCCAACCAAGAAATCGCAAGTTCAAATACCATTGTGGGCATGGATTTTTGTTTTTAGGTGGGAATTGAAATTTATCGTCCGGTGCGGAACCACAGAGGTGCTTATTGGAAACTTCAAGTGATTTGAAGAAGTTTCGTGTTTGGTCTGTAGAGTAGGGTTTCTGGACTATGCAAAACGAAATACAAGAAAACGATAAAATGGCAAAAAATGTGCTTAGCCCACCGACGATACAAAATGTGCAATATACTATTTTATAATATAATGTACTATACTATAAAAATGTACTCTAGGTTTCTGGGAACCTAGAAAAACAGGAATATAACAGATTCTTGTTATATTCCTGTGACTTCTCGACTGTTTTGTGCAGAGCGAAATTGTGATTCTGACAATTCCTAATTGGCTTGAACTCAACTTCGTTTTCCCAAGATTTCTCTTCCACGTTTTTTCGTAGCCTTGTGTTATGTAATTCTTACATTCAGTTTTATTTCAAGTGCAATGTCAGCTCAGTCTGAATCATCCGGAATTGAATCTTCTGACCACGAGTACCTTTTTAATGATGAAATTGCAACCGCTGCAATTTTTTTTTTACTTCCATAAATTATCTTATCTAATTGAATATCATATACTTCAGCTATCTTTCCAAATTTAATGTTATTACAGTTTGTTTTTCCTTCATTGTGAAATCTACTCATTACTGCATTTTTTCTGGATACTTTCTACCACTTTTTTTAATAAAAATTGTAGCGAACCTTTTGATTCACATTTCTTTGATCATCATCAGCAGTAACACCGACTGCGCTTTGTCCAATAGTAAATTCTGGAAAGGAATTCGAGGATTTCGTTAAACGTAACACACACACACACACACACACACACACACACACACACACACACACACACACACACACACACACACACACACACACACACACACACACACACACACACACACACACACACACACACACACACACACACACACACACACACACACACACACACACACAAATGACTTTCTTTTATATATATCCCGATAAAACCAATTACTAAATAAGATAAGGAAACGCCTCTTATGTAAGGTGCTAGAGGAATGCCCTGAACCGTAATGTTTGTAAGAGACGGAAGCGGATGCTGCTTTCATTCATTTGTTTTTCAAACGTTTTGACTAAAAAGAGTGCTACTTACTCCCTACAGGAAACGATAAGCATCAAATAAATCTTCTAACGACATTTTGTTTTCCAAAGAGCGAAGTAGATGGAACTCTTTTAGTTGTAACTTTTGAAAATCACGAGGGCAGTTGGTTTATATTCTTACTCGATACCATTGTCGAGTTCATCGCAACTCATAATTTATAGACGAGAGCAACGTGGGAGATTCTATCCTAGCCCCCACTCGTACGCTGCAACTTAACTGAGCCTCATATGAAGGTAGCAACAGATTTCCTTCTGGTAATCTATGAACAGCGCATATTCCGACATAAGAGGACTACGACAATGAGGCCTAGGCAAGTTATTAGTATACAAGACGCCAGATTTCGTCTGTAACATGTCGTTGGACTTAATATGATAACAATAGAGCATGGAATAATATAAAATCGGTGAACCAAATTATTTACTCGACCCAGCGGTGGAAAGGAGATTCGAAACGTAAAGGCAATTTGGGTTTTGCCTGTCTTCAGTGGTCCAGCGTCGTCCTATGTAAGGACGACACTGGATCACTTTACATGTAAGCAATTTATATGTAAAGACAAGAAAGAGTGCCAGAGTACTACTAGTTGTTAATGAATTTGGTCTCGCTTTAGCATTGACTACTTGATTTCACGCCGTAATGAAATACCCGTTGATTTATGAATTTAAGAAATTTGGAATGACTGATAATTAAAGTAAGTTATGCAGGATGGGCCAGAAGTTAAGAATGGTTTTTAAACATTCAACGACTTTGTATCTGTTAAAAAGAAACATAAAAAAAATTAAGTTTTAAATTCAATTATTTTATTTATTTTATATCAGTTACTTACCGAAACATTTAATAAAATCTTCACTGGACGATATTAATAATACAATAAATTGACAAATTGCCAACAAAATCGACTGAGTCTAATATTGATAATTTCCGCATTAGCCGACTCTAGTAGACAGAAACACAAGTAACTAAATGTAGCAATGGTTACTATTCATAAACCACACGAACACAATAACTTAGTATTTTAGTATTCATATTCCGCGCAATAACATGCTTGATCGTGTAGCTTTTGTGACGAAACAATCCATCTGCCATCTATGGGATTTACTGAATAGAAAATAATAATAATTCCACATAAATATCTAAGAATAATTTCTACATTCCTTTAAAATTAATTACGATTTTATAGATTAATTAGGCTTATGATCTCCGACAAGAGTATACCCTTTTGATCTACGCTATTATATATATATATAACGAGGGTGGTCTGAAAAGACAATCCTCGTATATACGAAGATGGTCTAAAGAGATAGATGTCAGAGGGAGCAAAATCTGGGGATTAGGATGGATCTTCCAACAAGTCATAGTGCAGATCCATTAAATTTCCCAATGCCTAAACACCTAGTGCATTGAGTAGGTGCATTTTCCTGATGAAAGATGATTTTTTTCTTCTGCAAACCAAGTCTTTTCTCACGACTTTTTTCGTCTAGTCTGGTTACAAAATCTGAATAATATTCCCCAGTTATTGTTTTACAGTTTTCAAGATAATTAATAAACAAAGTGCCTTTAGCATCCCAAAACACTGATGCCATGACCTTGTCTTCATTGGTGCTGAAAAACTGGCTTCTGCCCACTGCTTTAACTGCTGTTTCGATTCTGGTGTACAAGGGTAAATCCAAGTCTCCTCCGTAGTAATCAATCGACGCACAAAATCAGTTTTATTCTTGTTAAAACGCTCCAAGCACTGTTCAGAGATTTTCATGCGATTGCGTTTTTGATCTGCTGTGAGCAAGCGCGGCACCCATCTTGCATAAAGCTTTTTCATTTGCAATTCTTCATGCAAAATATATCCTACACGTTCTTTTGAAATGCCTATAGTCTCAGCAATATCACGCACTTTGACTCGCCGGCCATCCAATACCATATCGTGCACTTGATCAATGATATCTGGTGTTGTTGCACTTTTTGGACGTCCTTCACGTGGATCATCTTCAAGGCTGGTACGGCAGCATTTAAACTCGGCAGCCCATTTCTTACTTTTAGAAAACGAAGGAGAAGAGTGCCCATAACCTTTTATGAACTTCGAATGAATATCTTTTGGCGTTAAATCTTCTTTTAGAAGAATTTTATAACCACGTGATACTCAATTTTATCCATTTCAAGGGATACAGACAATACTTTTGCTTCAGACAGGTGTATAAAACAAACTATTAGATAGAATGACTTGCAATTTCACATGGATGCTTATGACAGATGTACCAACCTTAGAAAAAAATTCATGCCGATAGAGTTGATATCTATGATCGGGGCTGAGAACTACCCTCGTATAAAGCATTCTATTGAATCGTCTTTTTTCCAACTTATGTATCTTGAATTATTCCTTTTAAAATCATTTATTCAACTTATGAAAAAACGATGCATGGTGTCTAAGTATTATCTCTTTGGAATAAAATATGTTATTCTTTGTTTCAATAAATTTTATTGAAAAAAAGGACGATAGTTAAATTCGTGGTCATTAGAAGTCCGAGAACTGTTTTTACATCTAGTTCAATTTGACTTACTATTATGGTTTGGTTATTTCGATTATACTTTGATGAGATTTATTAAAAATAATTAAACTAATATAATTTAAAATGAGGCTTAATTAAAAAAAATGCTGACTATTTGGTCAAAAAATTTGAAATTCCCCTCTTTGACTAGTCAAACTATTTTCTTTGGAATATTAATAGTTTCGAACGGGAGCGACTAAATCATTTCCGCATCATTTGTTTTATTTAATTTAATTAATTAATTTATTTTGATATTACCCTAATAAAAGCTTCCATAGAGAACCCATATTCGTCTTCTCGATATGTGTTTCAATAAGGAATTACCGTGAGTAGGGAAATATAAATAATTGTAATACCGGAATTAACTCACGTAAAATATTATTTATTAGTATAATTTTCGCCAGAGTATCACAGGCATCTTCAGTACAAAGCTGATAGCACAATAACTGACAATTCTAAAAGACGCCACCTAAGTAGCTAATGTACGATAACTAAAAAGGTTCATTAAATTTCGTAACTTTTTAAAAATTAATAAAAATAATCTCCCCCAAAGGGGATAGACATAGACCATCGGATCTGTTTAAGTTAGGAGAGTGGAGTAAAGTTTCACATGTTTCTTTATAAAGCCGTTCCGTGAGGAACCGACTTTTGTAAAGGACTCTTGTCTTGTTCCAATGAACTCTATGTCTAGTGTCGATGGCATGTTCTGCAAGTACAAACTGTTCAGGTTCAAGGTATTCAATATAAGACTTGTGTCCTTCTAGCCGAATTAAAGCAGATCTTCCTGTTTGTTCAAAATAAGATAACCCACAAAAGAAAGGAATCTGGTAGACACCTGGATGACTGAGATGGTAGATATATCATTTAACATCTCTACCATAGAGATATTAATATCTCTATAATAGAGGGTAGAGATATCATTTAATGTGGAAGCTTGTCCTTTGGAAAAGTGGGAAAGGTGGAGATTTTTCTGATTGGGCGAAAGGAAACAAAAATATTTAGTGGTTTTACACTTTTGCTATGCGTTCACTAATTCCTTGCATATAAGGAATATAAATACGAGTTATTTCTTCTGTAATTGAGGAGGGTAGAGATATCAAAACTGTTAAAATATTTTTTGATATTTTAATTAATTCTATAATAATTAATTCTAAACGAATTCTTATAACCATTAGATAAAAAAGTGGAAATAATATATTCCAATTCTTTTGGTAATAGCTCATCTGAAGAACATAAGGAGTGGGCCCGATGAAGCAGTGTTTCAATAGTTCCAGCCTTTTGACTGAGATATTGATGAGAATCAGCATGGATATAGTGGCCTATATGAGATTCAGCATGGATATAATGGCCTTCCTCATAAAAAAAGAGAAATGTAAGTTACCATCTGGTTAGCGAAGAATTGAAAGATCTAAAAAGGCTAACTGTTTATTTGCTTCTTCCTCTAGGGTGAATTTGATCCTTGGATGAAACTCATTTCATTTAATAATGTTCCTTTATCTGATAGCATTGAATTACTACACCAAGAAGTTCCTCCAGACGTTGCTAAAATATTCGATTTTGTAATATATTCTGGTTATTTTTCATTTAACAACAAGTTATATCAACAAATCGAAGGAACAGCAATGGACAATCCTCTTTCTTCTGCTATCGCCATCCTCTTTATGGAGCACTTGGAACAACGTATTTTTGAAAACTAGACCTTCTCATATAGCATTTTTGCTATCTGGAATGGCTCTTCTTATGAATTACAACAGTTTCTTTCTAAATTAAATGGACTTCATCCAAGGATCAAATTCTCCCTAGAAGAAGCAAATAAACAGCCACTCCTTATATTCTTCAAATGAGTTATTATAGAAAGAATTGAAACATTTTTTTCAACTTTTTTATCTAATGGTTATAAGAATTGTACAACAAATTGAGAATTATAACAAACGAGAATTATAACAAATTGAGATTTATTTGGAACGCAATATGTTTCGTCGGGATCGACTTCATCAGGCGTTAAGAACATAGAAAGTTATTAAAAGACACTGAAAACATTGAGACGCTATAAAACTATACAATTATAAAACTATAATATTCGACTGTAAATTACAGTTATTATGAACTTGAGCTATAGTCCGTGTTAAAGTTCTATTGTTGTATACTTGTGCGTGTGCGGAACCACGCGATCTCCAGTATCTGATAGTAGAGCTGAAAGAGTCAGGCAAATTATAGCTGAGATTATTGTTCATATGAAGTAGGTCCAAGATGATTTCTTTTGACTCGACAATGCGGCGTTCTACCTCATCGTGGCAAATGTGTAGGTTTGAAGTTGTTGCCCAATTTACTTCATGTTGCGGCTTTCGTTGTTCGTGTTAATTGAAAACAGGACATGGTCTGATAGGGCAGTAGCTCTGGTTCTCTTGTAAGCAATGTCTCTCTGGTGTTCCTCGATACGTAGGAGGATAGATTTCTCCGTTTGGCCATAGTAAGGTTTTCTGCACTCACATGTGACTTTGTAAACACCTGGGAACTGCAGAAGGTTGTGAGAGTGTTTGTAGTTGCTGAAACGTGATCTTATTTTTGGAAGAGTCGAGAAGCACGTTTGTATGTTAAATTTTTTTAAGATTCTACTGTTTTTTGGATAGTGTGCTGATATATGGCAAGACGATATGACCTTTGGAGTCGTCCTTTGTCTCTACGTTGCTACGTTGACGGTGGGATAGTTGTTTGTTAATACTTATATAACATAATATATAATATATATATAATATTAATATATATATATATATATTAAAGCTAAATCTAATACACGGAATGAGACCACATTTTATATTGCGACTTTCGAAGGCATGGGGAGATGAATTCCGGAAAAAAAAAATTTAGTACCAAAAGTCGCCGACAGGGGAAATTTTGGCGCTGGGGGAGCCAAAGCAGTCAAATAAACGCAGGTAAAAAGGATTATGCAAATTTTGCAGTGCGTACGTGACAGCAGCGCCACTAGTTCCACTTAAAAATGGATTGAGAACGTTCAGGCAGTTATTCCAGTTAATGGATTGACTGACGAATTGTGCTCAATATGCGTCCTACCTTGCCTCAGAGTGCTTTACTTGTTTACAGTGCAATGCCAGAGCCGCCCTTCGGGAATTTAGAAGGCTTCATAGCCTGAGTACAGGTCCTATGACAGCTGTAGCACTGAGAGCTATGATTAAGAAGTTTGAAGACACTGGATCACTAGGAGTAAGACCTTGACATCACTCCATGTGACTTTTGGCAGTGGGGGTATTTGAAATCCGTTGTGTATGTTGGTGGCGTTCCCAACTTGTATGTCTTGAAAGAGAACATAAAACGAGCTGTTATGAACATCCAATCCGACTCCTTATGCTCAGTTGTAGAGCGTGTCGCACACTGGATGCAATTTGTTGTACACAAGAAGGGTCAGCACATTGAAAATCGTCTATGTGGTCCAGGGGACCCTGATTCCGATGAATAAAACATTATTTCCTGTGAGTTCAGTCACTACATTAATTTCTGTGTCTCTTGCAAGTTGTTGTTTTAGTTTAATTATTCTTATTCTTATTATCATTGTAACGCGCCACATATCCAGTTGGAATGTGTGACGCGGCTGTCGCTTACACCGTCGAAATGGCATTATTCCATTTTATCTACCTTTAATTTAATTATCTGCTTGTTTTCGGCTCCGCCAGAGCCAAAATTTCCCCTATCGGCGACTTTTGGCACTAAATCTTTTTTTCGCGAAAATCATCTCCTCATGCTTTCAAAAGTCTCAATATAAAATTTGGTCTCATTCCGTTTATTGGTTTCAGCTGCAGATGCCTCCAAAGAGGGAAAGTTATTTTATGGCCAACGTGTATATTTTAATATAAATTAAAAGGCGAACGATGCTTAGGTAGAAAACATTTGGGAAGCACAGATTTCGAGAACCTTCGACACTTATACACATGTCAGATAAAGGAGAATCCATTCCATAATAGGGTAATCAATCCGCTTTCTGGGATGAGTTGTTTATTATTACAGGTCAGAAAGCACGTGATTTCGGATGTTGGCGACCAATTTGTACATCATTCATTTCTTTTTCCCCTTCAGAATGAGTCGACTATTCTTGGCAGAAATCCAAGAGAAGCTCTACAAAGTGTGAGCGTACTATACCATTATGTCTGAAGATAAAAGTTTTTAACCGGTGTATTTTCTCTATATTAACATATGGCTGTGAAACATGGACACTGAATGCAAAGGAAATTCAGAAATTAAGAACAACACAATTTCTTATGGAAAGAAGAATGTTTGGTATCACATGACTGGATCACAAAAGGAATACGTGGATAAGAAATCAAACCAAAGTTTCTGACATCATAGGAAGAGTGAAACATCTGAAGTGGCAATGGGCTGGGCTTATTGCCCGAACACAAGATCAACGATGGAAAAAAAGAAGCACTGGATTGAATTCCACGAGAGGAAAAGCGACCACGACGCCGACCTAAATCACTGTGGATTAATTACATCATCAGATTTGCAGGAGTGACATAAAAAAGGAGAGCCACGGACAGAAGTTTTGGAGTAATCTTGGAAAGGCTTTCATCCAGCAGTGGATCGACAATGGCTGAGAATGGTGATATTATTTATTTATTTATATTATTATAATTTATTTTATTATTTTTATTTATTTTTAATAAGTTAGGAACTTTAATGACATTTTTTAGTTATCGTACATTAGCTACTTAGGGAGACCTTTTGGGATTGTCAGTATCAGGTTTCTACTGAAAATGCCTGTGATACTCAGGCGAAAATTATTATTATTATTATTACATCACTCCTCCAGGAAGTCCAAAGACTCATCGAGGGAGGACATCTACTCTACAACTCTACGTCTCACTACTCCACCAACCTTTATCATCTCACACCAACGCCATCTACCGCCGCTACCACCATTAGTACTTTCAGAGACAATCACAAATATCCATGCCCACGGCGGGATTCGAACCAGCAGCCTTTTGACTGGAGAGTGGACACGCTAACCACTTTGCCAACCGGGCCCGATATAATATTTATTATACTAATAAATAATATTTTACATGAGTTAATTCCAGTATTATAATTATTTAAATTCGTCTTCTGATTGTGTTTTTCTTTAACTTACATGATGTCCGCTTCGAGCTGTTAATGAAGTAATCAGTAATCAGACTGGTCGAGTTCAGTCGAGGTCATAATCATAAGTCCACACCGTTATTCTAGGCATCTGCGCGGTCTCAGTTCATATCTAAAAGTTTGTATTTTCGTAATCATCAGCTCTCATTCATTTGAAAAACATTAATAGTTTTAAACACAAACATTCTTTGCCTACTTCATTTAAAACAATTTTTAACATATTTACCATTCTTTCTAAATTAATGAAATTATTTATTTTAAACCATCTCTTTAACTTGTGCATCGCGCTACCACATTGCCCATTTGATGTTTCTTTTATGCTTTTCAATCCATGACGGCATATCTTCACCCACCTGGAATAAGCTCCATGTTGATATGAACTCATCATCTAATCCCAAATCGTCTTCTATTACGAGTTGTGTTCAATGGCTTGTCGTAGCCAAGGAACTTGGCATACGAACCTAGTTAATGCGATTATAAGGTAGTTAATGCTATGCATAATCTACTGTCAATTGCGTGTATTCTCTGGCTGCTTCCTCCATGTTGTGGGAATAAAATAACCAAGTTTCCGTGATGGGAAATATAACCACTTCTATCACCGTATTTAACTTACCTTCAGTTGAAAAGTCACTAGAAAAATTCTTCGCGTCTTATACCAGAATGAAACAAACGGCTTTAAATTTAGCCAACTGACATAATCAAAACCGACTTTAGGCATTTATTATAACTAAATGTGCCCTAATATATTTCGTTTAGTAAAAATAAAAAAAAAACTGGTAGTAAAATTGTGGAATAAAGGGAGTGCTAGAGCTGTTACCGTTTGTCAGATTAACCAGCGAATTATTTTATTGGTAAATAAGAGCATCCATCCATCGCGCGCGTGCGCACACACACACAAGCAAAAATTTTAAGGAAACATCAGATCTTTCAAAATAGAAATCGAAACGTTAATGGCAATGCTTTGATCTGATGCCAGTTAATTCTGGCTCTTTATTTACGTAAATACTACAGCTGGAATTTTAAAGGAAAGAACCGTTCATAGAGAATAAAGTGCAATGAAAAAAAAAGTATAAAGTATAATAAAGAAAAATTGGAACAATTCACTTCTAATATTAATTTTTAAAAAGGGAAATAAGGAAGAAATTAAAAACTACAGACCTATAAGCCTACTCCCCACCATATATAAAGTTTTCACAAAAATTATAAATAATAGAATAAAATCTAAACTAGAGGGAATGCAATCCTGTGAAAAAGCTGGATTTAGGAAGAATTACAATACTTTGGACCATATTCACACATCAAGACAGCTCATTGAAAAATCAATTGAATACAATAAACCCTTATGTCTGGCCTATATGGACTATGAAAAAGCATTTGATTCTATTAAAACATCTGCAACACTAAAAGCACTTGAAACCCAGGGAACTGAGAAACCATATATTGAAACACTAAAACATATTTACAATAATGCAACTTCTGTAATTAAATTATATAAAAACAGTGAAAAGTTCCCAATACAAAAAAGCATCCGGCAAGGCGACACCATATCTCCCAAATTATCTACAGCTGCACTACAGGAAGTCTTTAGCAGCCTTGATTGGGAAACAAAAGGAATAAACATAAACGGAGAAAGGCTGCATCATCTGAAATTTGCAGATGATATTGTCCTGATAGCAGATAATCTTGAAGATCTGGAAGAAAGGCTAAATTAGCTAAACGAAGCCTCCAGAGAAATTGGATTAAAAATAAATAGAGAAAAAACAAAAATAATGATGAATAAATAGATAAACCATAGAACTATCAAAGTTGAAAACCATGAAATAGAACAAGTTACTTCATATGTATTTTTGGGCCAATTGTTATCCTTTGAGAAGTGCCAAAGAAAAGAGATTGAACGAAGAATTCACCTTGGATGGATGGCTTATGGGTAAATCAGAGACATATTCAGAAGTGACATCCCTATAAGTCTAAAAATGAAAGCTTTCGACCAGTGCATACTTCCTGTCCTAACATATGAAGGAGAAACATGGACTTTAACAGAAGCCCTAAACAAAAAGCTGAGAACAACACAACATCGCATGGAAAGAAGTGTGCTAAAAATAATATTAAGAGATAGGAAGACAAATATCTGGATAACATCTCAAACAGGTGTCACGGATATTCTAAATACATTAAACAGGCTAAGTGGAGATGGGCTGGCCATATTGCCAGATGCAGTGATGGGAGATGGACTAGAAAAACAACAGAGTGGAGACCAATAGATGGAGCAAGACAAAGAGGAAGACGGAGAAGAAGGTGGAGAGATGAACTGGAACAAATTGCAGGAGTGAGATGGATGGGAGAAGCAGAAAACCGAGTGATCTGGAAAATCATGGGGGAGACCTTCATCCAGCAGTGGACAGAACCAGAAGGTTGAAGAAGAAGAAAGTACAATGAGACGACTGTTGTCTTCAAAATAAACAAAAACGACTTCTGTTCATTAAATAAATTTGCTGCTCACAAGAAAGATCTTTTGCAAGAGAAAAGAGAAGTTTCTGTGTCATTGCAAAGAATGGCTGCTTTAAGAACAGATTCTAAACATGAAAAGGAAACCAAAACTTACATTCTGTACAGCTGCAGAAAGAGAGTTACTTGACACGAGTCAATAAGCTGTTCAATTTACATGTTTACAACAATGTAAGGGAAATCTAAGGCAGTCAAAGTCTAATACAAGTAGTGGACCAATTTTGAATGAAATATGAACTTCATCAGAGAGGAACATATCTGATTAATTACTACGATAACTGTACAGGAAAAGTCTCTGAATGAAACATTGCGAATATGTTCTATAGAGTTTGAAGTCATATATTAATATTCAATGATACAAAGTGGGAACAGAGAAATCTTAACGGATGCGTGTAAATGGAGATAATGTCTCACATATTTCTCCTTGATTTCATATTCGTAGCTGAATGTGCTTATGGGATTTCTAAATAAAGAAAGGGACAAAGTTTATTGAAAGAATTATGTGACTGGAATTAACTCAGCATAGCGATGAAAGAGAACTTTCAAACTAAGCCGTTTAGCGAATTAACCAGCGGAGTAAATTTGTATTTAACTGAACTATGATAATAATTTTCTCGGTGAGTTTTCAGGTTTTCGTACTGTAGGATGCACAGCGCAGAATTACTGATTCACGAGATCCACGTTATCTTCAAGATCTCGTTTGGAAACTGGGGGAAGTACTTTTTCAAATACTGACCTATTTCTCGTTGTTAACGGAAGTAACGTCATAATGTCTAAAGGCACTTCGAATGGTACTCTCTGTACAAGACAACTGACAGAATTACAGGAAGAATTTCAACCATTTGTTTTCGTTGTAGGCTAGAATTCGGTAGATGGGTGAAGCTGTTTGCGAAATATGCCTTAAATAAACTCTAATTTTCTCATTTTTATTGGGTCTAACAGAAAGCGTTTCCTCGGACACGCATGCAATTGAAGCGAAAAGAAAAACAGAAAAAAATAGATACAAAGGTGAGACCTAAAATAATCTTACCTGAAATTCATAGAATCGCCATACATCTTAAGGAACGTTACGTCTACACCTCTTGATAGCTGCTGCTTCTCTACTTCCTCATTTATTGACGTCTCAGAGTACATGGACCACTTCAGAAAAGGAAAAAAAAACATGAATTTCTACAAATGAAATTGGTAGCATGCTTGGTTTAAAATACGGTTTAAATCGCAGTCCAGAGCAATAGATCTTAATACATTTATTCCATCTTTACAGATTAGCATTAAGTTCAGCGTGTAATTAACGCACATTACGCCGAGAGTTTAAAACAATACACATGTGCATTGTATAAAAATCGATGACACAACAAGCGAAATACAAATAGGTTTTAATGATGACTCAATATTTTAGTGTCCGTCCAAAAGTAATACAATGAAATAATAATATCATCATCTCATCCGCTTGATAACGGGTTGAATCCACTAAGAAGAAAGGTTCTCCATTTATCGCGATCTTCAGCCATCTTGATCATGACTCTATAGCTGGGTAGATGGGAATGTTCTTTTAGTACTTTATTCAAGTACATCTTGGTCTTCCTCTAGGTTTTTACTTCCTATATATCCATTTAGAGCTAAATATGGTAGTCTCTGAGGGGGGCCGTTTTCTGGATGTGACCAAACCATCTCAGTTGATGCTTAATGATTGTATCTATTATATCATCTGGGAAGTTTAAATCTATTCTGACTTGATCATTAGTCTTGTGTTGCATCCAATGGGTGTTATTAATTTTTCTGAGGCATTTCATTTCAAATGCTTGAAGTTTCTTGATTGGTTGTTGAGTTAATCTCCAGGCTTCTGAAGCATAAGTAGCCGATGGGATGATAATTGTTTTATACAATTTTAATTTTAGACTTGTTGGGATTTTTTTATTTTTCCACATTTTATTTAGTTTATTCATGCTAGTGCAACCTAGTTTAGCCTGTGTTTTATTGTTTCCATATTGCTGAGGTTACTAGAAATAAGATTGCCAAGATATTATTTATTATTAACTATTTATTTATTATTAACTAAATAAATATATTAATAATATATTTATTAACTTGTTCCAACAGGTCATTTTCGAGATTTATATAAATAAATGAAATAATAATAAACTGTATTTAGAAAACTGTATAAATGGATGTAATGTCATTCCTATTACATTCCTATTATATCTCTCATTGAAACGAAAAGATGGACATCGAGGAACGGACTATGATTTGCAGAATCATGGGGCAAAATCATTAGCTGCTGCTTTTACAAATCCTCCAGCACATTAAAGTTCTGAGGTTAGGTGTTTTAACTATTAATAATATTTTAAAATGAGGTTTTACTGACGGTATCAACAATTATCAAAACAGCAACTAAGTATCAGAGTTCAGAATAATAATAATAATCATCATTCGCACTTACCGGATTTTATGCCCCACGACCTGCCTGGTTTACATTAATAGCTGTTCAGAGCAATGGTTATACCGTTAAGGCTTTAATAGCTGCTGACGCCTAAAGTGAAACTGAAGCCATGTTAATTGGATTCTGCAGGGACGACACTTTTTTTATATTATGCCAAAAATATTACTGGTTATAGTTATCGCCAAGAAGAGAACTACCATCTTATGCAGAGAAATTATTGTTACCAAAAGTAAGATTGGAACAAAATGGCTCTTTATTGTGAAAAAAAACGGGAATAGATTCCGGTTAAACATCCTCTCAGATATCGACTGAAACATGGATTGAGTTGCAAATCTTTTCAGATTTATTAAATGAAACACAAACGTGCAGCATACTCTCATCATAAACGCTGGGGATTAAAATTTTAGTCAATTGGACAAAAACATTTACAGAAGAAGGAAGAAAGTAGGTAAAAGCGTAATTCACAGTTGCAAGGTTTCTACTGGCAATTCTTTATTGGCTAAGAAAACTCCAAGAAACGTAAAAGTTGACTGTTGATGATTTTTTCAGTTCTTGAGAAAGAACTGAATTTCCAAGATGTAGGATAAATACCAGTCGAACAGCAGACTATAAAAGTCGGAATGAAACATGGAGTAAAGTATAGAGCGTAAATGTCCTAAAACAAACAAATGGTATTAGGGCATTTTTTTAAATCTAATTTTGACAAGATTCTTCTGATCTCTGACAAAAAAAGGCGACACTGAACATTGCTGCTTCGAAAATGAGGGGATCACTAAAACCAGAATTTGAAGAAAGAACCAGAAGGGTCGGCTTTTCTGTGGGTAGCAGTGCAGTATAACTATTTGATGCAAAAAAAAAGAGGTGTAAAGAACGGTTGGACGAAAGTAGGGGGGGGGGGCAATGACTTTAGCAAGGCAACCAAAAATGCATGAATATCATTTAAAAATACAAATACCCTTCTTCTGGTTCTTTCATATACTCTGTTTTGATTTCTTGAACTTTATTCGCCACCAATGAGATCTTTAGTTATAGTCAGAAAAGATGATACTTTTATCATCTTTGATTCCTTTCACAGTATTATTCCCTCTATTTCTAAATTTTTTCGATAACCGCAATTCAAATATTATTCTGCGTTTTACCAAAGTCTTTCTCATGACCCTGTTTGACTACTTTTACACATAGCTGAGCTCTTATACATTCTCTTTCTTTAAGAGAACTATGCTATGCGTAAAACAACTCAGAATTCTCTCGTTAATTCATAATCTCTTAGCAAACTAAGTAAACCGTATTATATTTAATGCATCTAAAGATTGGAAAGAGAAATTGATCTCTTAAATGGATACTACAGTGCGTGGATATTACAATCTACAATCTACAATGGATACTACGATCTAAACAATTTCTAGTTAAATGTGCACTTGCTGTCTTGGGGAAAGAAAAAGAAAATTAAAGATGAAGAATTTATTTTCTACATTAAACGAAAACAGCGCAAGCAGCTAAAAATGAAATTTCAGATATTGGAAAATATTTGCTTCAAGTATGAGAACTGTGCGGTATACATATTGACTTTCATTTACAGATGGAAATTAATATGTATAGCACACTCTTTGATGAAATTTAAACTCTTCTTAGAGAAACTAGAAACTGGCTGACAAAAATAAAAATCAACCTTAATCAACTCATAATAATAGAGCGAGACACTCACATTAATACACGAAACACGTGATCACTCATAGGGCTTACTTACGTGAGAATACTGTCCAATTTGGGCAATATAAACCATTTCATATTTTATCTTATACTAGAGTGGAAATGGTAAAAGAGTGTATTGAGCAATCCTGTATAGGCCACATTGATGTTCAGTAATGTCAGAGATAAATGATTTATAGAAGCAATCATTGAAGCAAATTATTTTTTAAAAAAGTAATATATGATGATATTGTGTTTGAAATAATTTGAAAAAATACTTGCATCTTATAACGCAATCTAACAATTCCGAAGATTAAGAATGTGTCACTCTCGTCACACACAAGAAATCCACACGAAAAATAAGAAAGATAACTAACAAGGATTCGTCTCCAATACTAAACGAACTCGTTGTAAGATTTAATGGAATGAATAGAGTGCATTTAAATAATTAAACACTAGTTTAATCGATCCTGTATTTCGTCTCAGTCACTGAGACATCATCAGCGAAATAATATTAAAACTGCAAAAACCACAGAAAAATGCACAAAACAATATGTGGATAACTTACACTAAAAGCCAAAAGTCTTACGAGGGGTTCTCTATGTGTGCTTTTGCTAACATAGCTGTTAGGCAGGAGGCCTAAGAATTAAAGATTTTAAATCTTGGAAAGTGTAATACAACCATATTTTTTAAGATTAGTTTTTTTTTTTAATCTACTGCTTATTCTAAACAAGTCTTTCAAGTTTGTGTTTGTTGTGGTGTAGCATGGAAGCTTTCTTCCATTTGATTCTGGGCACAGTATCGACGACATGGTCAACTAGACCTGACACCGACCATACGTATGGTGGCAGATGTATTTTTTATGTTCTTCTAGGCGGATGTTAGCAGATCTTCCGGTTGGACCATAATATGATAAGTTGCAATAGCAAGGAACTTTGTAAACGCCTGGAACAGATAGAAAGCAAGTCGAGGATCTTTGGGAGAGCAGATGAGGGCAGCCGGCTTTAGATGAGATGTGAATACAGTGCACAGACTGTACTTTTTTATTTTTCTGAGGTTCCCCTTATAGAAGGAAATGATATCATTACTACCGTCTGCATGTTGAGAGAGATGTTCTTCGCATTTCTCTCAACATTTGTTGTTGATATATCAATTTGTTGATCTTTTTTGCGAATAAACAAGAGTTGAGCTGTAAGTTCATCAGGGGTAGAAAAGAGATTTGAGGCTCTATTGACTAAGGGTTTAATGGCATCATACTGTTGAGTGAGGGGGGGATGATAGGAAAGTTTGTGTGTGTATTTACCTGTGCGGGTGGGTTTTCTATGAACTGAGAAAGAAAGGGTGCCATTGGGAAGACGGCAAGACCGATTTCGAAAAAGATAAAGACCCATTTTGTCATTTAACTATAATCCATACTGAACTTCTTGTAAGAAATATAAATGTCAAATGCAATTCTGACTTCTAGTATCAGCTAGTTAACGCCGTTTAATCCTTATAGAGAGTACACTAGGCCTTTTAAACCCTATAAAGCTTTTGGAGACTGAGCGGCAGTTCAATCTCCACTAGTGTGTGTGGCTCACCGGAAGGGGGCACTTGCATCTCCTACGCTGGGCCGCCAGAAGGTAGACTTAAGTTTAAGTCTAGTTGCCGATTAGAGGAACATTTTCTAAGCCTATCTTCGACCGCTTCTTTCCGAGTTAGTCGATCTCTGGCATGGGCAAGCGGGTTTTTGTACCAGAAACTGGTTTTTCGTCCCACAAACTAAAGCAAATCGATCCTAGAACCCACATTATTTCAGACAGTAAAATATCCTGTTAGGGTTAGGTGCCAAGATATTCAAAAACTTGTTTACCAGTCTCTTAATCGGTTGCTGCCTATAATTAGTGATAGACATGGGACAGGTCTATTACTGACTTCTAGTATATATATCTTTCTTTGCATTTGAAAACTATAAGTATAAATCCGATAATGCCTTTTATTACCTAAAAGGAATAGTCGAGGCCATTTTTGCCGCCTCTAATTTTTAGAGACTGAAAGGGCAGTTATCTCTGATCGTCTCTACCGGTAACCACTCAGAGCCTTTCTTCCAGGGTCCTAGCATTATGGGTGCAAACGTCACTTCCAAAGGGCTACATAATTCGCTTTACATAATTGCTTTACATAATTTACATAATTGCATAATTTGCTTTACATAATTCGTTTGGTATCTGCACCGAATGATTGATTTATAAACAGGATTAGTAGGTAATTTCTACAACTGAAAATTTGAAATGGGATGTTAGAACAAGGTATTTAGTTATATACAGTGTTTGGTGGTGAGGCGTTTTCATTATGCAAGGTTCTTTTCATTTCAGTTGTCTCCAATTACACTAACTAATTGTCGCTCAATATAGCATAGACTCTAATTAGTTTGAACCGCATTTAGGATAAAGGTACTTCTCGCCTCAAGGTCAACGAGTGTCCAGACAATAAGCGAATTTTTAAGGAGTGTTACATAAATTGTGATATCAATTTATTAATCGCGTTAATTCGAAAAGCGTGTTATTCAAAACCATGCAAACCGAAGGATTTCAGTATCTGTTGTATATTGAAAACAAATACAACACAGAGGTGGGTACAACACACGCACCACACTCCATCTCGCAACTCAGATTACATAAAGTGTTGATACAGAAATTATTACATAAAGCGACACTACATGTAATCTCTGAGAGAGAGATTTCTCTCTCTCTCTCTCTCAACTGGAATATATGTATTGTCTCCAACATGCATATTAAATGAATATTAAATATTTATTTAGTATTCACAAATAAGTATAATAAAATGAGAAGAAAATGTACTGAATTAATGGAAGCCATTCTTTCCTGAGCATTTCCTGATCTTAAAATAATAAGGTTTAAATATTGTAAAAAAATAAGCCTTTTCAATTTTTATAAATATTGTAAATTATACAACTTATCCATAATATCACAACTAACAATGTGAAATTTCACAAAATATAAACGCAACAACAAAAATCCCAAATTCAACAGAGAAAATAAGCAACTTAACACGTGAGAATATTTTTCTTATTAGTCTAATAATAAATATATTTAGCTCATATTACGAATTTCACTGAATGTAATAAAAGAAATATTGCTTAATTTAATTATTTGCTTTCTCCAGATAGTTTGCTTGTTTCTGAAAAAAAATGAAAGCTTTTTTTATAGGAAAAATAGTCTTTTCATTTCTGTATGGAATTAACGTAGTTTTAGTTGAAAGCTCCATACGAAGACTGATCGCCTAGACCACACTAGATCCGAACCTCTCTCTCTCTCTCTCTCTTTTCACCCTAAGGCACATGCTATCATCCTCGAAACTGCTCTATGGCATCAGAGTAGGAAAAAGGTTTTCCATAATCATGTATTTCATACACTCTGCATTGGCCTGTTTATCAACGTTGTATATGCGCGTGAATGTGTAAGCTGTTAACATCGGCCTTTTCGTATTTCCCAATTAAAATCTATTCCATTTTACCGGGAAAAAAATATTTCAAATTCTTACAACTCGTTTAATAATTATCCTCTATCTGGCACCGTAAACAAATCTCTCTGAAGCATTTAAATCAATCAATAAAAAGAATTTATCTAAAAAAGATAAATTCTTTCTAAGGCTTTGCGTTGAAAATAAAGTTTCATGATTCCTTTGTTATTACCTCTATAAGAAGAAAATAAAACTAAAATACGGGTTTCCACAAGTAAGTAGCCTGTGTATACATCATTTATCATTTGTATAACGGCTGAGCACCTCCAGAATTGAGACGGGTTGGCAGTGGACAGTAACACCCATTTTGTAAGACCTTTACAAGCCGTGATACTCATCTGCCATTTTATCTAACAGCATGAAAGCAAGCATTTAACTACGGTTCCTAAAACAGAGAAAAGAAGTCAAATATTTCACTGTCATCTTATTTCTGTCACTCCAATACTCTTGAACATAACGGAAAAGGTCATTAACATCTAATAAACCGAAGACTCACCAACTGATAGGTATCACGAATATGGATTCTTCCATTCTCACGCGAGAGTAGATGTTACCTTTGAACTCAAGCCATAAAAAAAACTGAAGAAACTTGCGTGGTTACTCTTCAGATTTCCAAGATGTTGAATGGAATCTGACATCCCACCTTTTTTATGTAAATAAAAAGGGTGGGATGTCATAAAATCTTGAATACTACAAGATTTTATCTAAAATCTTGTAGTATTCTGATGAGTCAAGGTTCAAGATCTTCTATGGAGAATGCCTCAAACATTAAACTTCTAGACATTTTCAAGCGGCGAAGATAACAGTGTATTTTGGTGTAAGATACAACTGTCTTATTTCCCGGAAGAAAGCCCATTCCTTGGCTCTGTCACTTTTCATAACCTTCCTCTCGCTGTCCAAGATAAGCTAATCATTCGTCTTTGCGTTGACTTTCACATATCCTGCGTATACTGTCAATGAAACAGATAACCGCCATATTTTTCTACCTGCTTGTAAAGTTCATTTTCTTTTTCGTTCTAAACATTACTGCTCTTCTGCTTAACTACAAACACAAATCTCAAATCTTCCGATATTAAAGGCGTTTTCAAAATCTTCCCTCAAAATACCTTATTGCATAGAATTAAGTTAGTAGATTAATATATTACCTATCCCCTTGATGACTTGTTCCAATCACTTTCCCTTAGAGGCTCTGAGTTATGTTGTTCTTTTAACCATTTCCATGGATACTGTGAACTGGCCATCATCATTTCTCTAATTTCCTCTAATCATGTGTGAACAACTGCAGCTATTGGTCAACATCCATTGAGGTTCATCTCCAAACAACATATCAATCAACCTGAAATCACAGTATAGCAAAGAAAGAATCCCTTAACCCGTTTCTCGAAGAGACGAGTGCTGTGTTCAGTATAACGAAGTTCGGTATAACGAAAAACATTCTGTATAACGAAGTTATACAGAATGTTTTTCATCATTCTGTATTTCGTCATTCGTTCTTTTAAACAGTCTCCCCATACCATTTTTCCCAGTGAACACAGCACTCGTCTCTTCGAGAAACGGGTTAAGGGATTCTTTCTTTGCTCTACCACTTCCCCGTATACTGTGATTTTAGAAGTCTTCAGGCTTCTCATATGTGGGAGTTCATTAAAAAAATCCTTATTGATTTCCGTTCTGATGGTGCGTGAGACACCGTGCTTGTCATTGAAAGCACGGTGTCTTATTTTAGTTTATTTATTTTCATATATGTTTATTTATTTTCAAATTTCAATAATGAAAACTATTTCATCATCCTTATATGCAATATCTCAAATGCTTATTTTTCAAAGGAGAATGCTGGTCTTGAAATTCACGCTTGCTCTTGTTATCATTCAGGGAGTGAGAGGTGTGCTTGAAGTTTGATTAGCGGAATGTTCTAGGGTTCTTCTTTATGAAATGGCCAATAACATCTTCATAAAAAGTTGGTTGTAACTTAATTTTACCAAGCAACACGCACACTTGTAAAAGCTGGCTGAAGCTCACTGGCTAGAGCTACTTTGACTGTGTTTAAGCAACAGAGTGAGATGACGTGAAATGGCTATGCGCGCACATGAAATCACAGTAATGTAGCGAGGACCTGGAAGCTCCGACAACCGAGTAAGCCAAGGTAGCTTTGACTAGACGAGCATGCATCGGCCTTCGATACACAACGCAAAGCTCAATTATTGCCGCGCAATGGTATGGGGAGATTTTCGTCTGTCTACGAAAATAAAAGCCTAAATGGAATGCTTATAAATGCATGCATTTATTAACAAATATTACTTCTTTCTCAATTAATGAGCTTGCGCAGTAAGCATGGAGAATTCGCCCCTATTATCTTGATTGTTGAAGACGACAGTCGTGAAGGAATATGCCACTTTATTAATCTTTCTTACGTTCCTGAACTAATCTCCTATTCTTTAAAACAATTTCTTTTAATTTCTGGAGTAACTAAATATTTTTCATTGCCTGTGAAATATCGCTATAGTGCTTACTGGAGAAATGAAGTGGTCTTAACCTTGTTTTGTCCCTGCAATAGCGTGCATCCTGTCTGTCCATCAGATGGACTATGGACGTTCTTAGAATGCACCAAAAAAATGTCATTAAGTCAATCTACTGTTATTTCAAAAACCACTGCTCAGCTGAATGCCCAAAACAGCCCGATTATTTGATATTTATTAATTTTTATGCTGCGTGTTGGAGCTTTTTTTATTTGATGAGGACATGTAATTTATGATTTGCAATCTGCCAATGTCTGTAGTAATTATGGCAGACCTCCATAGTGTATTATAGTCAGAGTTTTTGGAATAACTGCAATGTTTGTTCATCCCGCAACACGCACGCTATTGATGCTGTTGTACTCACTAATGACTCCGTGTTGGATAAAAGTTGCACGAAACAAGGATGACTCTGATGTTCACTGCATGTGTTGTACAAATAACAACCAAAGATCAATATTCGTGTTAACTGAATGTCTGTCTGTTCTTTTTCGTGTTGCTCCGTTGCAATTATTATTGTCGCGAGTTCACTTGAAATTTTTGTTACGTTACTTATTTTGTTTTTGTTTCATTTTTCCTGGTGTCAATAAGAATACGTTCTCGACTTATATATCACCATACTCTATTCTCGTTCTGAAAAAAATTATCGGCACCCAACTCCTAAATATTCAAACTCGCCTACGAAGTTATAAATCCATTAGCGCACGTGATTTGGAACATAGAACAGATGCCACCGGGATATTTAATATTAACGAAATCATTATTTTACTCATCACGAAAATGCAGTAAAAGAAAATGAGATTGGAATATTAAGCAACGCGTTCCAAACACGCATTCGAAACGTAATGAAAGAGATTAGAATGTGTCAGACAAAGCGCAAGTTATCGTGAGGGTGACTCAAGGTGAAGATTGCCCGCAACAACATAAATCATCGCATTCATCCTGAACAACATGATTAGAAAAAGTGCAATCACGAAGATTCAAAATCAGAAAGAGGATGAAAATACCTGAAACGACGAGAATTTTGCTGATTCTACTTCTGGTCTCGTTGATTGTTTTCAGTAAGCACAACAACAGCAATGGTAAGTGGGATTTTTGCACTTACATTTATTCTTTATTGACCAAAAAAACAGTGCATATTTGGTCTCCAGATGGCTGAATTAATCTCAACACGATATCCAATGGAACATGTTCGCGGGCCTAAACATTGCAGACATGTTACTTGTTGTGTTATTATCATTCCTCGGATGATTATCGCTAAATCAAGAAATGTACGACTGGGAGGAGATCTCAACAAACCCTTTCAGGGAATTTGGACAACTGGTCAGGGGTTCTTTCCTAATACCACCTTGTCGCTCTGATCCCCTGGATTCCTAATAACGGAACTTATCCATCTCAATAATAAATAAATGAGGACGGACTGCAAAATGCACTAAACTTTTATGGAAAGACTCCTGTGGATAAGAATATGTACCGCAAAAAAAGCATAAAAGCGGTAAAATGTTCAGATGGCTATTGTAGCTTTGAAGTTCTAGAAAGAGTACAGCAAATTAACCACAGTTGAAAGGTGATAGGAAAACCGCAAATAAAGTTATTCTGCATGTCTGAGATAATTAATTTGAAATTTAATTTGAACGTGTAGGAAGAGAAAAGTGATAAAAATATTTAAGAGGACTAAAATCAGAATATATATATATATATATATATATATATATATACAGGTAGTCCTCGGCTTACGACTGGATTCCGTTCCAACGTCTCCGTCGTAAGTCGATTCTTACGTAAGTCGAGGACTTTTTTAATTCTTGATTTGTTTGACTTCTGTTATAATATTTTCTTAAATTAGGTTTTTATTTAACTTAAAACGGCTAAAATGTATAAACTTACATAAACATTCATAAATTATTTATTAGCACATATAAATACATAAATACAAAATTAAGAAATTGCTAATAGGCTTTGCTTGTCGACTAATGGCGACGCTGCGATGCGTATACGAAAGAAATGTGATATATGTAGGTATATGCTGGCGGTAAAGTTAAATTAGAGAATTCTTAATAATATTTTGGCCGTCGTAAGTACGAATCGTCGTAAGTCCAGAACCACACACACACACACACACACACATATATATATATATATATATATATATATACAAAGCACATTTCCTTGATGAAATGTATGATGCAATGCATTAAGGTAATGGTCACTACCCATACCGTTTCGACCTTTATTGAGGTCTTGTCAGTGGAAGTCAGACCTAAAAAATGCCAAGGGTGAAGTAAAACAGAGCTTAAAAATATTTTACGTAAACAAGTTGCAATAAGGTGCTTTGACCTCATTAAATAAAAATCTCAGGATGAGAGTAATATGCAAAATGTTTTTTACCTTGGGTATATAGTATGTTTACCAAGCAATTTTATAAGCTAGGTTTTTTAATCCTTTTTCCCAAGTAAGCAAACAGACAAGTAAGTCAAGTTTGCGGCTGTACGTACTGCAACACTAGGCAACTCGTGGTAAAGGTGGAGCAAGCTCTGATCACTTTAATTGGAATTTTGCAAAGCAAAATTTTGCTATATATATATATACACACACATTATTTTTTAAAAAAAGATTTGAACGACTAGAATCGAGATTGCAGCTGCACGTACTGCAACACTAGGCAACTCGTGGTAAAGGTGGAGCAAGTTCTGATCACTTTCCTTGGAATTTTGCAAAGCAAAATTTTGCTAATGCAAAGCGCATTTCCTTTCGGAAATATATATATATATATATATATATATATATATATATATATATATATATATGTACATTTTTTTATAAAAAAGATTTGAATGAGATTTAAGTCAAAAGGTTGTAAGTTGTAATATTAAAACACTACTAGTTTCGGCTTGTAACAGCCTTCATCAGGTGACATTATAAAAGAAAGAAAAAAAGAAAAAACCCTAAAACACTGAAGCTTATAGAGTCTATACATAATTGACATTAAAACGATGTTGTTGTATTAAAAGCTGTTCTTTCGTTTGTTGTATTGTTGGAAAAGTACGTGCTAGTAGCATGTCGTGAACGCCAGTACATGATTACAGCTGAATGACTAGCAAACTTTGTGGCTTTGGCTTTCAACATTAGGATTAGCCCATATATATATATATATATATATTCAAAATTCATTTCTACTCGGTTGGAATAATATTAAAAAAGGTTTAATGACTATTACCGAGAGAAAAGATGACAAGATATATTTAAAAAAGATACTACTAGTTTGCTAGTTTCGTTACATGAACATCCTCAGGTATCACAATCAAAGAAGTATATAAAAAATTATAGAGACTTAAAATTGTACTAACAGAACAAGTATAAAAACAGTAGAGTGTTTGAAAAAAATGCAAGTATGAGTTCCAAACAAACGAATACTACGCGCTGTCGCGAGTGCGCCAGTACTGAACAGAAGCAACGTGTGCGTCAGAGAGATTGTAACTCAGGCTGTTGTTGATATGAGAGGAATCTAGAGAAATTTCCCTAGATTCAACAATCTTTCTTTCGAGTTCATCGTAGCACACATGGATGTTAGCAGTTTGAGTCCAGTTTACAATGTGCTGGCGGTCTTCGTTTGAGTTAGCTGAAAAGAGAACGTGGCTAGAGAGAGCGCTAGCTCTAGTCCTGTTATAGGAGATATCTCCACGATGTTCATCTAAACGTAGAAGGATGGATTTAGCAGTCTATCCATAGTATGGCTTTCCGCAATCACACAAAATCTTGTATACTCCTGGAAACTGAGTAGGAAGATGTTTCTGTTTTTGTTTGCTAAGTGATGAACGAAGTTTTGGACGCGTAGTGAAGCACGTTTTGAAGTTGAATTTCTTGAGAATCTTGGCGAGTTTTGATGAAAGAGAGCTGATGTAAGGCAAGGAGATGAAGGCTCTTGGGGAAGAGGGATCTTGAGAAGTAGTTGAGTGCCTGGGGGAAAGAAATTTGTCAATTTTCTTTGGAGAGAAACCATTGTTAATAAACGTTTTTTTAAGAAAACGGAGTTCATTTTCAATTTCTGTTTCTTCTGTAATTAATGATTTGGCTCGGTGGGCTAAAGTGGAAATAATACCACATTTTTGTGGGGGATAGTGATGGGAGGAAGCATGAAAGTATCTGTCAGTATGAGTAGGCTTTCTAAAAATTGATATTTTAATGCTCTCAGCACATCTGGTAAGTTTGAGGTCTATAAAGGGAAGTCAGTCATCTGATTCCAGTTCGAAGGTGAAAGAGATTCTTTCACCTTCCGATTCTTGCGGATATATTTCTCAACGATTTTGAAGAAAAAGCTATTAACTGCTTTCACTTTAAACCAAAAGTCTGGTACCGCTATATTGATGATATTTTCCTCATCTGGG
Organism: Typopeltis vanoorti; assembly: GCF_054136105.1. Taxonomy (NCBI): domain Eukaryota; kingdom Metazoa; phylum Arthropoda; class Arachnida; order Uropygi; family Thelyphonidae; genus Typopeltis; species Typopeltis vanoorti. Next base: position 12,186,940 of record NC_143565.1, on the reverse strand, counting down.
AAGACGGTTTCAATAACCTCTATTTATTTTTGGACCACCTAAACAAGTGCTATGAAAAACTCTCTTTCACCCTCGAACTGGAATCAGATGACTGCCTTCCCTTTTTAGACCTCAAACTTACCAGATGTGCTGAGAGCATTAAAATCTCAATTTTTAGAAAGCCTACTCATACTGACAGATACCTTCATGCTTCCTCCCATCACTATCCCCCACATTGAGAATACAGCTGTGGAATTAGATGGATTATCAGCTCGCGTTATACGAGAATGTGCAACGTAACCAGCGATGCCTTTGAGTACACTGTTTAATTTGTGTCTCAGCTCTGGCAAAGTCCAAAGAGAGTGAAAGGAGGGCAAAATAATTCTAAAGGATCTAAGCCTGTGGTAGCACATTAGAGATCAATCAGTATCTCAGGAGATGTGATGGTAAAAGTACTGAAAACGATGGTCAAAGAAAAGAGAATTCAGAAATCGATGGACGATAATATGACGCTCTATGAAGAGGTGGCATGATGTAGTATCCAAATGGATATAGTTTAATATGTAGTGCTGTTGCAGTGTGAAATACTTCACACAGATGCAGTGGTATGTTGTTTTTGATTGATAAACTCCAAACTTTAACACACAGGCATTGATCCTTGTCACTGTTTTGCAAAGTGTACGCAAGACGTCACATGTGACTTGAAATAAAAGCAGCAACATTTTCAACTCCTCTAATATTTCAATTCTCATTTTGATTTCCAATGCTAATTCCTAACTGATCACTTCTTCGAGTGCGCGTTTCTTTAATGGAACTCAGGAGGGCCATTGAAGACACTGACGTTAATCATACCAGTGTGCGAGCGGGTTGACGCACTGTGTTTATTTAATTATTTTTTCATTTGTGTTTTTATCCGTATACTACTACGATTCGCGCTTCATTATTTTTGGTTGTGTTGAGTTGCATACGAAAATGAAAGCAAGAATTTGTTAATTAAATATGCCAGCGAACTCGAGAATATCAGAGATGGGGTGCACAAATAAAGATACAACTCCGCTCGATATTCTAAATAATAAACGATTTGGGTCATGGAAAGCTGAAAGCAGAATATGAATATTGACAAAGAAAAGGGATTATTATACGAAATAATAATAATATAAAAATGGTCCTATAAAGAGAATATAAGAACATAAAGTGCGATGCAACCTGTCGAGACTGTGTGTGTGTGTGTGTGTGTGTGTGTGTGTGTGTGTGTGTGTGTGTGTGTGTGTGTGTGTGTGTGTGTGTGTGTGTGTGTGTGTGTGTGTGTGTGTGTGTGTGTGTGTGTGTGTGTGTGTGTGTGTGTGTGTGTGTGTGTGTGTGTGTGTGTGTGTGTGTGTGTGTGTGTGTGTGTGTGTTTAAAGTACTACTAATATTTTAAACGTTCTGTGTTTAATTTAAAATGTGCTCATCATTTTATGTCCGAACGAGATTTTAATTGCATCCTAAGAAGGAACTATTTTCTGACTATTTCCGGAATTGGCCGTTTCCTATGAGAAAGATTTCCTGCAATCTTAAAGTGCGACAGGGTATAGCAGTGCCTTTCGAAGGATTGTCTCGTATATTATTTGCTAATTCAGAATAACAATCCAACATAACTTACCAAAATAAATCCAGTAAAACACTGTTTAATAACTAAAGTGATTATTGTTTCCGTTTGGTGGCGCTCGTGGTAAAAATCGAGAACGTTTCTCTGGCATTTCGATAACAAACAGCATACGAAGTTGTCTTTCTTTTCTTGGAAAAATAATCAATCAATCAATAACAAAGAAAGGAGACTAAAAGTCTTCAAGTCGGAAATCAAATTTACTAAAAAGAAATTGACATTTTTTTCTTTTCACATGCTGAAGCTTTTCAGCTTCTTTTATTTAGAAATTATAAATTGGAATCGATCTAGAATTCACTTATGAAAATAAATTACAAGCATATCATTCGAGCATTCTTTCCTATGTTTTGTATTGTACTCATGCCAAGGAGGAACAATAAGATATGCATGAATGCATATCTTATTGTTCCTCTATAAAAGCTATAAATATAATTTATAGTAATAACTATAAAAGCAAACTAAAAACCGAATAAGTACACTTACAAGGGCTTTTTTACCAAATGAATTGAATCAGTTCTAAATGGATTGCTCACTGGTTCACTAATGCTCTATCATCAGACTCGTTTCACAGCCCGCGAACGATTGAGCAGTAGTCTTCGTAATTTTTATAGTATATTAAAACACAATTCCAGAAACTAGAAACAGAGTTTCTCTATTCACATTCTAAGATACATACTCACAAATTAGGAAGCATTGCATTTCCAGAATGTTCAGATACCTGTTGGAGTTCAATATTCGTGACACTATGAGCAGAGATTTCCATAGTTGGGTTATACAATCTTGTAAGAGACGTTCACCGGTCATCCACTACCGTCCATTTGTTCGGTAGAAGGTGTAGCGTCATTCATCGTTCCATAACAGCTTTCCAAGTTTCAACACCCCGTTGTACATTCTCTTTGAATCATCGAAGACGACGCCGCATTGGTTCGGGTAATGTGGGTCTTGCATATTGCGGTCCTACTATGGAAATCCATGTTGCGAGCCTTGGTTCTGAATATTTTTGTGCAGATTTGTGTTCTAGTTGATGCTCCCGAACTCCACATTCAGAGTATTGGCAGATTAATGTCAGTTTTTACATATAATCTTTCGTAGCACCCTACGGTTACGTTCGATGTGTGTGTGGTAAGTCGTTAACTGCGGGTAGCACTTCCATTTGACTCCCAGCGCTTCCATGTCATATATTATCATTGACTGTTGATCTGGGATTGCCTAGTTTGTAACAATTTGCCCGACAGATAGGCCGGCAACATGACATCCTGTCACAATGCCTCCTTCAAACTCCATCGGTTTCCTTCTCGCAGCTATTTGACCCGCACACAGTTGCTCTGTCTTGGGAGCATCATATTCCTCAAATTTCTACCAGCTGCAAACAAGTGACTTGTTACATTCCAGGATGAACCTTGCCCAATGGGTTTTCGTTGATTTCTTTCCCATACGTATACAGTACAATCTCTATTAAACCGGCAACAATGGGACTTCACCGATTCCGGATACGAGATTTTGCCGGATTATATATTTCGAGAACTTCATGTTTTATAATGCCACAAAGTGTAGAAATTGCAGCATACGAAGTGCGTTAGTCGTGTTTTTTGATCTGTCAGCCATGATTAAATAAATAACATCAAAACTCGGGGGGATTTTTTTTTTTTTTTAAATTTAAAACACATACACATAATTTTTTTATATTTTACAATATAAAATTTCAACAGCCTTTAAAAATTACAGGACGTATTATCACATGAAAGTTGTGAATTTCTTAGTGTGACGAGATAACATAACTTTGAATGTTTGCTTGCTTGCATGATTGTCGCCGGAGCTTTAAAAATTCCCTGTGTATACAATGAAGTTTCACAACATCATGTGCTGACATTGCTCAGCAAATCTTGCCAGAATGCAAGCCCATTGCATATTTTTCTTATCTCATAGGCTTAAATTTCGGGTTTTAATTTAGACTTTCGAAAGTGCCGTTGTTTTGGTATTACCGGTTATTTGGTGCCGGTTATGATATATATATATATATATGTGTGTGTGTAGAAAGTATTTTACCTTGAGTATAATAAATGTTAAAGATGTCTATTTTGCTTACTTGGGAAATGGAGTAAAACCAGGTTTAAAATAGCTTGGTATGTTTAACATATATATATATATATATATATTTTTTTTTTTTTTTTTTTTTTTTTTCAACTTGTTTAAAATTTACATTAGACGGTAGGAAACAACTATTTACATGTTATAAGTATATATATTACACAGAAAGAAAAAACATTTTCCTTTCGGGTATACAATGGAGAATGCAATAAATGAAATCAAAGTACTCAGACAGTTCAGTTTCAGTCTGAGTTATCTTTCAGATGACTCAGAGCGCATTGTCGTCGTCAATCCAGAAGAGGGTACCAGTTGGATTCCACTCCTCTATGAATTTCGCAACAGTTCTTGTTTCTCTGAAGTATTCAAGTTGCAATAAAAGCCTGCTTTTTAGTTTCCGGCGGAGGATATACATGAGGGTTTGTGCAGTTTCAGTAATGGATGGGTGCTGGATATTTCTTGTCTGTTTTAGGTAGAAGCTGTAGATGACGGCCTTAGCGCAGATGAAGAGGAAATTCAGTTTCAGTCTGAGTTATCTTTCAGATGAAGCGTATTGTCGTCGTCAATCCAGAAGAGGGTATGAGTTGGCTTCCACTCCTCTATGAATTTCGCAACAGTTCTTGTTTCTTTGAAGTACTCAAGTTCCAATAAAAGCCTGCGTTTTAGTTTCCGACGGAGGATGTACATGAGGGTTTGTGCAGTTTCAGTGATGGATGGTTATTTCTTGTCTATTTTAGGTAGAAGCTGTAGATGAGAGCCTTAGCGCAGATGAAGAAAACATTGCATGTTCTGTATCTGTTTTCCTCTGTGTGGACTAAATTCCAGTAGTCTTCTTAGCTGTGTGCGTAGTTACAGGTGATGGAGGCAGTATTCAGGACGTAGGTGATCATCGCTTTGTTTGCGGGACAGGTCAGATATCTCTGTTCCAAGGTACCTGAAACGTCACAGAATAGACACAGATCCGTTTCTCTTATCTGAAATTTGTAGAGCTTAGAAGGAGTTGGCAAGATGTTATGCCATAGTCTCCACTGTATGTCGGAATCTGGTTTGGTACATTTTGATTTATATGGCAGATGCCACTGAAAACTGAGTGGCATATGCAGCCTTGTAGATGAGAGGGTTAAGGATGAATATAAGAAGGGCGGGGATGGAGACCCTGACATGAGGAAGTGGTATATTTTCTTGCAGTTGGAGGGAAGAATTGGAGGTGAGGCTTCTGATTGTACAAGATGAAATATCGGCCCCGAGCAGTTTCTAGAAGGAATACGGATTTCCTGAGGTGTAGCGATACCTGGATAGGCTTTTATAATGGAGGCTTGCAGCTGTTGATATTGTTTTTCAGTATTTGGGTTATTCATTGGTAGGCTTGTGAATGCTTTCCACTTTAGGGTCTGGGTTAGGAGGTCCCCTATGACTCTTAATCCTGCCCAGTTCAATGTAGGGAAAAGAAAAGGCTGGCCAGTTGTGGGACTTGTTATGTTTCTGTTCGAGGATAGTGGTTCTGTAAGTGCTGCTGACTCTGTTGATCCTATAAGTGTGTGATGAAGGCCTGTGTTTTTCCACCGCTGTAGAGCATCTTTGTAAAAATGAGGTAGTTTAGGAGGAGATGGTGCAGGACTGGCCATTCGGAGGATTGTGGAAAGTGTAAGTCCTCTTGTGGATGATTTCATGATGTAATCGAAGGTGGTTACATAAGTGTGATTGCATTGAATTGTCTTTAGGAGGAGGATTATCCTGAAGGATCTAATCTTGTTTTCAAGGGAAATCAGGCCTTGACCTCCCTTGCTGAGTGGCTTGCAGAGTTGAGGGAATGTTGTCCAGTGAGTTTTGTTCCAGAGGAAACGTTTGATCTCCTTTTGAATGTGGTAGAGAAATTCTTCAGGAGGTGTGAGTACTTTGAGGGTATGCCATAAGACACTCGCAGCCATCTGGTTAACTATTAGTACTCTTCCTCTCAGTGAAGACATGGAACGAACGCTGTTCCATTTACCTAGCACCTGTTTAAAATGGTTGTGCAGCTATGTCCAGTTCAGTGTGTTATATATTTTGGTGTTGCCAAGATGCACACCTAAGCATCTTTGTCTTTCGCTTGAACAGGTACATTCGATCGGAGAATCATTTCTAGACTTCCATTTGCCTGACCACAAGCCATTGGTTTTTGCAGAATTTAATTTGGCCTCAGAGGCTTGTGCATATAGTCTGTGTGCTTCCTCGGTTACTGTCATTTCTTCTTCATTTCGGATTATTACAGTGACGTCATCGACATATGCTGATAGGGTAATTTTTTGATGTGGCTCTATTATTCTGGTTCGTTGGGAGATGATGGTGTCGTGTACTCTTTTTAAGAAGGGTTCTATGGCCAGTGTGTATAATTGACCGGAGAGGGGACATCCTTGCTTGATCCCTCGAGAGTATGACAAAGTGCGAGTGAGCCTGTTGTTGATTTTTAAACAGAAGTGTGCATCTCTGTAAAGCAATTGCACTGTTTCAATGATGAGAGGACCATAGCGAAATGCCTTTAGAACTTCATAAAGGTACTCGTGCTCTACCCTGTCGAAAGCCTTCTCCTGATCACGGCTGACGAGTGCTAGGTTTTCATGTTGGCTGTTTGCGATGTGGATGATATCTCTTATTAAATGGAGGTTGTCATGTATTGATCTTCCTGGGACAGAGTACGTTTGATGTTGGCCAATAAATTCAGGCAGTGTTGGCTTTATCCGGTTTGCTATAACTTTGGAAATGATTTTGCAATCGGTATTAATTAGGGAGACTGGACGCCAGTTTCGGATATCCGTATGGTTTACCTTCTTTGGTATCAATCGTGTTACTGAGGTCGTGACGGATTGTGGGAGGCCATTGATGTAGGCTTCTTGCAGTGTTTTGAGGAGAAGTGGTCCGAGTTGATTCCAGAAGACTTGGAAAAACTCTGACGTGAGACCATCAAGGCCAGGAGATTTGTTCTTTGGCAAAGATGTGCATGCGGTTTTCAGTTCATCTAGCGTGATTTTGTTTTCTAAGTTGTCCCGATCTGTTGCAGAGATTTTTTTTGTTTCTTTCAGTGTTTCGTGAATGGCATGATGGGATGTTCCTGCAGGGCTGTATGCAGTCCTGTAGTATTATAGGATTTCAGAGGTGATTTTGCTAGGATCTTCTGTGATGCTGTCATCTTGAAGTCTGATAGCAGAGATGGAATTTACTGCCTGACATTTTTTTTCCAAAGAGAAAAAATATTTTGTGGGTGCCTCTGAAAGATTTATTTGTGTATGCCGCGATCTAAGTAGGGCACCTTTTGCCGATAATTCTGCCTGTCTTTGCATGGCTTGGAAGGCAGAATGGTGTTCAGGGCTTTCTTCTGGGAGATACTTGAGCTGTTCTTCAAGTTGTCGTCTTCTAATGCTATGTTCCTCTGTCGATTTTTCTGGTGACTGTAGATCTGCGTAAAGGATTTTATTCGTGATTTTAAGTGGGGCCACCATCTTTTCATTGGTTCTGTATCCACTTTCGAGTGAGTGAGGTTGGTTATTAAAGCCTGAGTGTTTGTTATATAAGCTGGATCTTTCAGGAGAGTATTGCTGAAGATCCAATAGGCACTTCCTGATTTGGATGCTTCCCAAAATAATGAAAGTTGCAGCTTGACGAAGCAATGATCTGAAATGTAGGATGGGATGTGTGAGATGTTTCTAACTAGAGCAAAGTGTGTTTGTAAATGTAGTATCTGTCCAGTCGTGCTTGGTAGAGTGGCCTATTTGTCGCTGTGATTGCTGACATCCATGTGTAGGATTTTTTATCAGGATATTGATGCCGAAAGACGTCGATGAGTTCATTATCTTTTACCAGTGGTTGAAGTTTGTTTATTAATTGGATGCGATGTTCACCACACTGAAGTCTGTCTTTTTCTTGCTCAAGAGTGCAATTAAAGTCTCCAGCTATTATGATATGTTCTTTGTCTATACTAGAAAGGTGGTTTTGAATGAAATCCAGGATTTGTAATGCCAGAGCATCCTGTTGTGGTATATAGATGTTGAACACATGCAGGGTATTATAGTTGGGTGTTATTATGTGAGCATACAAGGCATATCCTGGTATCTCAGCAATCACTTTTAGTTTGTAGGGAGATCTATGATTTACACCTAAGCTAACTCCTGCTCCATGATGTTGTTGGGTTGCAGAGTGCTGTAAGTCATTAGACCACTCTGCCCATCTTCTGGATAAATTGGTTGAGGAGTTGATGTTTGTTTCTTGTAGAAGTATTAGGTCTATATGATATTTTTGTACATGGTCAAGGACTATTCTGTTGCGTAGAGCAGAGGCACATCCTCTTGCATTATATGCAGCTTTTGAGTTTCAGTGGTGTTTGCGTTTATGACGTAAAAGTTCCAAACATCGTGTAATGTAATAAAATAAAAATTAGTTGAAAAGCCAAACATCGCTGGAGAAAAGAATTCAGGGCAGATGATTGACGACGGATATACACACTTTTCAAATCATACAGAGCTGCTTGTTATTGCGTAAAAGTAATTACCATATTCTTTCGGTCTACTGTACGCTATGGGGTTAGGATTTAGGGTTCTTCTCCCAGTTTAGACCAGAATCCATTTCGTACTTCCCGTTAAACTGAATAGCAAACACTCTATGGCATTCTGTTTTTCCTATGCTGTTGTAGTTTCATGAAAAGCAAGTATTCTCTTATCAATGTTGAAGGAGAATTCTGAGAAATGGATAAAAGTAAAATTGCTGTATGACGAAGAACTAATTCCTTAGAAAAGTAAACTTCCAGTAGATGCAGGATTGTCATCTGTTTACGTTAATTTATGTAAAAATAATTCATTTCCTCTCAAGAGGTAAGATGCTGTCATTCGGGCTTCTGAAGCAGCTGAAGAGTGAGAATTGAGAACATAAGGAAGCATTCCGATCACTAGGAATGTGCCTGTAGGCCAATGGCTTACAATCCTGATTGGATTAAACCATCCAGAGAACAATTATCGGACAGGAAATTTTATTCCTTTTTTTTATTTGTTTTTTATAATGCATAAAAGAGATTAACTCTTTGAAAAAAATACATTTGTTAATGGTATTAAAAGAATAAAGTTGCATGTACCAGTCTGTAACAGGCAATAGACAAAAAAAAAAGAAAAAAGGAAAGGTGTGAGAAATATTCCATTACGAATTCATGTTTTGCTGGTTTTCAGCCAATACCAAGAATATTATGGACAGCAGCTGAAGTTACCAGTACATAACACGAAGATCAAAAGGGACCACATCAAAGACTGGTTACTCATGAATGAACATTTAGGAATATTAATGTAAAAGAATAACGAAATGAGGGGTTTTACCGGATTATAACATAGGGCCCGAGTGAAAATGAAAACAAATACAATAAATAAAAATTATTTAGGCAAATGCTGCCTCCATTTCATAAAATATCCACCTATCTACAAGAATTAAACATCAACGAAGTGACCCCGTATGACCTACAAAAAACGGCATTACTTGGAGCAGCCCATAGTTTAAAACGCTACCTAACAGACTGTTCTTAGATGGTGGGTAGAATCTGAATTTTTCTGTATCACCAGTCAAATTGTTGTTTAAATAATATCTTGTTTTGACTGTGTATCAATTATGATGATGATGATAAAATAAAAATAATAATAATAAATTTTTAGTGATCTCTAAAATATTTACAAACATACAATAAACATCTTAAGTAACATTATTTTACAAAGTTCAGCCTAAGTGCTGCATATTATAATTGATTTTCTACATTACATTTCAATAAAAACACTCACGCACGCACACACACACACACACACACACACACACACACACACACACACACAAGCAATAATGGAATGTCATCACGCGTCACTGACTTGGAAAGCCTGAACTGACATATTGTGTTTCATTAAGTTTCTAAGGTGTGTAGGGTGCATATTTCTCGTTCATAGTATATCCTTAGGGCTCTTTTCAGGCTGTTGTAGTTTGAAAAGTTTTTGTATTCAAAGGGTGATTATTGTGTCTTGTTATATGGTATGTACAAGGGTGGCCTGTAAAGTTCTTGGCCTCGACCATAGATGGCAACACTATCGGCAAGATTTTTTTCTAAGTTGGTACATCTGCCATAAACATCCATGTGAAATTGCAAGTCATTCTATCAAGTAGTTTCTTTCATACAGCTGTCTGAAGCAAAAAGTGTTGTTTTGTATCCCTTGTGTTTTTGTTGTGGTTGATGGAGAGATATCAAAAAGTAGTTTATTCAGGAGTGGAGTCCAAAAGACGGCCTGTGACTAGTAGTGTGCCGCAGGGTTCTGTTCTTGGACCACTGCTGTTTAATATGTTCATTAACGATATAGGGAAGGATCTAAGTGGAACAATTCATTTGTTCGCTGATGATGCAAAGTTGGGTAGGGCAATAGTGAATGCAGAAGATGTCAAAGTCTTGCAGGATGACTTAGATAGATTGGAGTTCTGGGCTAAGGAGAATGGATGTCAATTTAATGTGACAAAATGTAAGGTTATGCATTTTGGGGTGAAAAGATTAGCAGCAGTATACCACATTGGTGGAACTGTACTCCAAGAGATTGATGAGGCCAGGGACTTGGGAGTGTTGGTGGATAAGGAGATGAAGTTTAGGGGGCACACTGCAAAAGTAGCTAAATCAGCTCATCAACTCACTTAGTTGTTGAAAAATACCTTGACGAGCAGAGACAAGCAAGTTATTGTACCTCTGTACCGAGCCTTGATAAGACCTCATCTCGATTACTGTGCCCAGATTTGGTCACCTCGGTTCCTTCTTGATGGGGAGGAGGTGGAGAGGATCCAGAGGCGAGTGACTAAGATGATAACAGGTCTATGGAATGAACCATATGAGAACAGGTTGAAGATTTGTGGGTTGCAAAAACTAGTTGATAGGCGGAGGAGGGGAGATATGATTGAGACATTCAAATTGCTAAAGGGATTCTATAGGATTAATTCAGAGGATATTTTTGAGATCAGGACTGGTGGTGGGAGAACTAGGGGATACCTATGGAAGCTGGGCAAGAGTGTGGTTAGCAGGGGTGTTAGAGCTGGGTTCTTTACTTTTAGAGTGGTAAATGAGTGGAATAAGCTGCCAGAGTCTGTTGTGGGTGCTATGACGGTGAACGAGTTCAAGACAAAGTATGATAGATACTGTGAGAATGTAATCGCATAGTTGTGTGGACATGATGTTTAGGGCCTCCCTCGATGAATCTAAGGACTCCTGGAGTCGCCCGAAATAATAATAATAATAATAATAATAATAATAATAATAATAATAATAATAATAATAAAATTGAGTATCGTCGGGTTAAAAAATTCTTTGTAAAAGAAGGTTTAGCGCCAAAAGAAATTCATTCAAAGTTCATAAAATCTTATGGGCACTCTTCGCCTTCGTTTTCGATAATTACGAAATATGCTGCCGAGTTTAAACGTGGCCGTATCAGCCTTGAAGATGATCCACGTGAAGACGCCCAAAAAGTATAACAGCACCAGGAATCATTGATCAAGCGCACAATGTGTTATTAGATGACAGGCGAGTCAAATTGCGTAAAACGTCTGAGACTATAGGCATTTCAAAAGAACGTGTAGGATATATTTTGCATGAAGAATTGCAAATGAAAAAACTTTGTGCACGATGGGTGCTGCTTGCTCACAGCAGATCAAAAATGCCCTCGCATGAAAATCTCTGAACAGTGCTTGGAGCGTTTTATAAAACAAGAATAAAACTGATTTTTTGCGTTGATTTATTACTATGGATGAGACTTGGATTCACCATTACACACCAGAATCCAAACAGCAGTCAAAACAGTGGACAGAAGCCGGTTGTTCAGCCCCAAAGAAGACAAAGTCGGTTCCATCAGCAGGAAAGGTCATGGCATCGGTGTTTTGTGATGCTAAAGTCATTTTGTTTATTAATTATCTCGAAAAGGGTAAACCAATAACCGGAGATTATTATTCCCCGGTTATTGGAATATTATTCCGATCTTTTAACCTGACTAGACGAAAAATTTCGTGAGAAAAGACCTGGTTTGCAGAAGGAAAAAATCATCTTTCATCAGGACAATGCACCTGCCCACAAAGGAGTTTTGGCAATGGGAAAATTAAGGGATCTGCACTATGAATTGTTGGAGCATCCATGCTATTCCCCAGATTTGCCTCCTACTGACTTCTATCTCTTCCCAAAACTAAAAAATCTTCCTCGTTGGTCAGCATTTTTCTTCGAATGAAGAGGTGATTGCAGTTGTAGAGGGGTATTTTGATGATCTTACTGAGAACCACTACAGGGAAGGGATAATAGCACTCTAGCAGCGCTGGAATAAATGTATTAATCTTAAGGGAGATTATGTTAAAAATAAACATAATTCTGAAATTATAAATTCGTTTTCTTATTGTTAGGCCGAGAACTTTTCTGACCACTATCGTATTTCTGGGTGTCCTGTAGTTGGCATCGAAATAATGTTGTCGCATAGCTGCATAGCGATATTAGTGTTTTGCTCCTAGAATTTTGTGTTCTGACATTGCAGTGTATATTAAGCCGGTATTGTCTCTTTGTTTTATCGTTTTGTACTGTAATTATATTAATCTGTTTAGTTTGTAGTGTGTACAAAACACGTGTACGTTGTTATAGCGTATCTTAGTATATTTTGGCATAATACTTTATGTATTAGTGTTTTTATACATGTAGAAGCTGTCTTTTTTTAACCTGAGGAGTTTGCTAGTTATTGTTCGGAGTTTGTTATGTAGATGTATGTGACTGTTCCAGTTCATATCTGGAACAATCACATACTTTTTCTTTCTCCATGTTTGTATATTTGGTGTGATTATGGCAGTCTTTAACACACCGGGTGTTTGTTCGTTTTTAAATATTTTATTTATTCATTTTAGTAAGATTGGGTCTAGGGTAGCTGCGTGTTGCTTGATATCTTTACTTCTTATGCAGACGATTATTGGCCTTTGTTTGGTTTTGTTTGCTGGATTACAAAGAAGTTCTGGTTCACTTATAGTTGGGAACTCTTATGTCTGTTTTGCTTGTAATCAGAGTGGAGGATCGCGTTTTATGAGTGGAGGGATCTTTTTCTGTAGTTCTTGGACGGAGTCTACAAAGTATTGGTTAAAGTCACGTGTGGCTTCAGAGGCGGTGGTATTGGGAGCACAACTGAGCATCTCGTTGATCAGGTGCTAGGTTTGTTTCACGTCATTTTGTGCGGAGATTAATTTGGCTTAGTAATAGTCTTTTTGTATTTATTATCTTATAATAACAATAATATATTTATTGACAAAGGTTATTATAATAATAATAATAATAATAATAATAATAATAATAATAATAATAATAATTATTATTATTATTATTATTATTTGACACCTCCAGGGAGTCCAAAGACTCATAGAGGAAGAGTGTGCCAACAGCATCGAACGATTGGCGACCCCTTCCAACTACTAACCTCGCTCAAACTTACTTAACTGAACCATTAGTAGCAGAGGCTACTATTATATTTTTTTTTTAATTACAAATATTCAGTAGATAATGTTAAGTGAATATCTTATTTAAATGTGTGTAAATAATAATACTATCAATGTATTTTACATTTTCCCCATATATCTTTAAAACGATTCATTTAGTGTGTTAAGAGAGAGATATTTTCAATATTAACAATATTTGATGAATAATTTTGGATAAATATAAACAAAATTCTTTTCTGCATTTTGTCAATTACATTTATATTTTTAGTTTATTTTTTTCTTATCACCAAGGAATTCTGAATGGAGTCATTTTACTTTTTAACTTGCTATTTTTATGAATTTATAATAATAATAATAATAACCATTTTTTTTTCAAATGTCAAATAATACTTTATTATCTGTCTAATAAATTACACACGTATACATACAATTTATATAATACATATAATACACATATTTATATAATACATACATTTGATATAATTACATGCAATTTAAAAGATAATACTACAATTTTTCACGTGGTTCAATTCCGATTCCAATTTATCGCATACTTTGTACAGTGCGCAAATCATATAGTTCCTCAATTCGTATGTTATTAGTAGTAATAACGATTTTAGTGACAGTTTACAAACAGTTATAGTTCAGTTACACAAGATAGATTACACAATTATCTATATATCTATATACACATATATATTTTTTTTTCATTAGAGAATACCAGGAATATATCCTATTTAAATTACATAAATAATGATATTAACAATGTGTTTAACATCTTTTTTCACATTCATATTTACAATGATTCATTTAAATTTACAAAAATTCATTTTTTATTAAATCGATTATAATATTTACTTGTTTCTTTGGATGGCTTCTTCCTCGAAGCTTTGCAGAGCTTATCTGAGTAATGTTATCAGTATCTTCATAATTGTTATACACCTCACTGACTGTTTTGTTACATAAATGCAGTCTTTGATTATGAGGATTAGTGTAGATGAGTGAGGCAAATTAATCCCACCTACTTCGAAGCTTGGGTTAGCTTTTAAGAAGAGAGTGCGATTAGCATTCACTATTTATGTTGTTGTTACTGTTTATGGATGGGATGTAGGCACTGGATGCTGGTGATTTGTGATATGTATATTAGTGTTAATGGTATATTAACTTTGTTGATATAATTTCAGAGTTCGTGTTTTAATGCTCTGTAGTTATCTACGTGTTTTAACTTTCTTGGTAGGTTGTTGAGTTGCATGGGTATCTGATGTGATCTCACAAAAGAACCGTATGAGTTGTTGAAGGGTGTAAGGATGTAGAAAGTTGTTGTATTTTGATAATAATAATAATAATAATAATAATAATAATAATAATAATAATAATAATAATAACAATAATGTAAAATATATATTATATAATAATAATATTTTTTTAAAACTGTAATGACATTTTATTTATCATCATACAGAGTATTTACATATATATACAATAAAGTATACTATTACATTTTCTGTTCAGTACAAATGTAGAGTACAGTGTTTTTTTTTTTAATTATAAATGTACATAATTTTTTTTTTCATTATCAATATCATTGCTTATAATGCCATATACGGCCTATTTACATATACACAATTTTTTTTAAATATCAGTTACTTCATTATAGTTATACACTTTACTGACTGTTTTGTTAGATAATCTGCATTCTTTGATTATAAGGATTACGTGTGGTAGAGGGAGGCGAAATCCCACCTACTTCGAAGTTTGAGTCAGCTTTTATGAAGAGAGTGGGATTTAGCCTTCGCTATTCATATTGCGTCATCACTGTTTATGGATGGGATGTTGGCATTGGATGCTGGTGATTTGTGATATGTATATTAGTGGTATATTTACTTTGTTGGTATATTTTCCAGAGTTCGTGTTTTAATGTTCTGTAGATATTAATGTGTTTTAAATTTCTTGGTAGCTTGTTGAGTAGCGTGGGTATCTGATGTGATCTCACAAAAGAACCGTATGAGTTGTTGAAGGGTGTAGGGATGTAGAGAGTTGTTGTGGGTTGTGTTATACGATATGTGTTTCTGTTCTTTCGATAAGTGATGTTGAAGTAATTCCTTAGTAATATTATGTAGTGTTTCAGATTTTTAATGCTCAGGATTCTGTGTATCGGGATGTGCTGGTCGGATATTTGCTGTTGTGTATAAGATATCCAACGTACTGTCGTTACAATTTTCGTATGTAATATTTCTAATTTTGTTAGGTAGCTGTTTGATATGCTTGCATAAACTTATACTGCATTATCTGAGTAGGGATTCGCTGATACCGTGATAGGAGTTTTTTTATGTTAGATGGAATAATGTCATTTAATTGAAGAGTTTTGACGCGATGATGCGTAGTTTGGTGTGTAGGTATTCTATATGTTTTGTCCATTTAATTTGGCAATCTATGTAAAGGCCAAGGTTATGGGTTTATGGGCATGTGTTATGGGTTTGATTTCGGGACATTGGCAGGTATTTTTGTTCTTAATGCAGCGGTATGTGTGACAGTGTATCGAAAGTGGCGCGGAGCGCAGGATTCTCGGATTGTGTATTATTAACATCTGTGTTTTGGGGCCGTTGATTACCATTGCGTTTTGGTAGAAGTATGTTTTGATTTCATTTAGGTCTTGTTGTGCTTTGCAGAGAGCCGTGTTGATGTTTGTGTGGATTGCTAGTAGTTCGGTGTCATCTGCGTACTGAAATATTTGACTTATTATGGCCATGTTATGAACATCGTTAATGTACAGGGTGTTCGGGATAAATTTGACAGTTTCGTAAGGAAAAAGAAAATCTTCTTTGTATCTATTAAATTTAATGAATTGACAAAAAAACATTACAGGCAGAGTTAATTACAATACTATCAACAAGATTTACTCAAAATAACCACCATTAGCATCGATCACAGCTTCAATTCTGCTTCGGAACCTCGAACAAGCTGATGCTACAGTCTCCCTGGGAAGGGCCGCAAAAACTGTTTTAATTTTATCCATTAACTGGGCTTTTGTATTACTGGAAGTGCGATTGGTGTCTTTTTCAACTGCGCCCCATACAAAATAATCCATGGGGTTAAGGTCTGGGGAGTTTGGAGGCCAAACATTTGGACTGGTGAAGTCGTAGAAATTTTCAGACAACCATTTTTGACTTTTCCCAGAGGTGTGGCAAGGGGCCGAATCCTGCTGCCATACATACGGCCTACCATTGGCTACCCTTGTTATCCAGGGCTTGACTACAGTTAGCAACTCCACGAACAAAGCTCGAATTCCAATGCCAGGGTTCTTCAACACCTGTTCCTGCAGATTTGCGAGGAATTCTGCTGTACGAACGCAATCAGATCGTCTGCTAGGGATCTTTCTTCTTGCTACATCCTCGTAGTCACCATTGCAAGTCTCTAGTTCATGCCTGATTGTTTTTACTGTATTCAGGGAGCATTGGGCAGCAGTCGTAATATCCTTATTTTGATGGCGGGCACGAATCATCATGATACAAGTTATTCTCTTCCATGATTCAGGTGGGTTCCAGCTATCCATCCTTTCTGACATCTTGTATGTGAATGAAGAAGGGTCCAAACTTTTAAATGAAGAGAAGTGTGTGTTAATACATGTAACTTACGGAAAAATATAATTAATTATAAATATGTCAAATTTATCCCGAACACCCTGTATATGTTGAACAGAGTGGGTGATAATATGGCGCCTTGAGGGTCACCGTTTTATTTGTATACTCCGATTGTGACATGTACCTATTTTTGTTACTTTTGTTCTGTTTCAAAGGTAGTTCTTGAACCACGTATGTAGTGTTCCTCTCATACCTATTGATGTTTAAGTGTATCAAATGCTTTGGTTAAGTCAAGCAGTATAAGGACGGCGTTCTTGTTTTTGTCGAGAGCTTTCTTTAATACGTCGGCGATGTCTTCTAATAATGTGATGGTGCTTTTTTTTTGTTTTCTGAAAGCCGTATTGGTTTTGTTAGATGATGCTGTACTTCTGTAGATAGTTCTGTAGTCTGGTGTGTGTAATTTTTTCTAGAATTTTTGAAATGAGTGGTAGGGTAGCTATTGGTCTATAGTTCTGTGTATCGTTTCTTTTACCATGTTTGTAAATTGGCGTAATTATTGCAGTTTATAGTTGTGATGGAATAATGCCAGTGTTGAATATTATGTTCATGAGTCTGAAAAGTATTGGATTTATTTGTTCAAAGTGTGTTAAAAGGTTTGTGAGTCTTATTTTGTCTATTCCTGGAGTGGTCTTTGGTTTTAGTTGTAAGAGTACTTCTTTCAGTTCCTGTTTTGTTACGGGTGGAAAA